>NC_056727.1:935606936-935799436 GCF_019279795.1 Protopterus annectens
CTATCAGCGAGCCAGCTGGCTACCCATCTGGTAACATACGGGTTGATGCCTAGCTGAGAGAGTTTATCTATTATGCCCAAATGGGGAATAGTGTCAAAGACTTTCCTTATCCCCTAATAAACCCTCACGACCCCTCCACAGTACTGACCAAAACCTGCTGGACACCTACAGACCCAATAAAACCATAGGCAAATTACTTTACAAATGCTCTATGTCTCAAACTTGGAACAAGCTCCCTAATCATCTACACTCTATCCACTCTCCCAACATTCTTAAAAGAGAACTAAAGAGTTACCTGGCCAACTCTCCATCTTGTACTGGTCACCACCCCACCTAACTATTCTTCTTCTTCTTCCTTCAGCATTACAACTGCTATATCACATATGTAAGCACTGTATAACTCAGTAGATATTTGTATTGCATTTGTCTTTGATTTTAATGATTGTATTATTGCTATACATTTTTTGTAACTTTGTTCAGTATATCAGAGCTTTTCTCCTCGGGTCTCCACTGAAAATGGGCCCCCAGCCCAGTGGACCGACCCGGTTAACAAAAGACAAATAAATAAATAAATAATCAATGTAGGCGGTGTGTACAGTCTTCCTCTTGTCCATGGCTTTGGCAACTGTTTCGAAGAAGTTGACTAAGTTTAACAGGCATGATCTCCCTTTGACAAAACCAAACTATGTGGGGTCAAGCGTTTGGAGGTTGCTAATGTCCTTGTTTATAAGGTACATCATAATGTGTTCCATGGCCTTGCAGAACAGGCTAGTTAGGCTGATGGGCTTATAAGTGCCTGGGTCAGTGGACGATCCACCTTTGTGTAGAGGGATGGCAGTGGCTGTCCTTCATTTGGCTGGGATGAAGCTGGTGCTCGGGCTTTGGTTGAATAGGGTGCCTAATGGAGTTGAGAGCTTATGCCTGAATTCATGTAGGATACAGATACACAAACCATGCCAAAAATAAAATTTAATGCAAAGCTTTCGGGCTAACCACCCTTCATCAGTACATAAAATATTACGTTACCATCTTCACTTTTAAATAGGGACAATTAAAATCACATGTCACATCCAGCCTATCATCATTTAATAGCCACTACTACATTTAAACAACATTACCTAAAAATATAAAATTTATATATAGAAGAGAATTTAAAAGACATTTAAATATTTAAACAAATCTTTCTACAGTGCAATGAAAATATTATAAAAATTATATATTTTCTCTTTGTTTTTTTACCAAACACAGGTTTCAGACTAACAGCATTATTTAAACCTGGTTCAACATCTGCCTGAAGTCTAATAATCCATTCATATTCCTTCAACTCTAATGTGTTATTCATGTTGCCTCCTCTGCTTCCCATAATCAAAAAGAGGAGCTGATGCCCCATAATATCATGTTTACCTTGCATAAATGTGAAAGATAACTAGTTTCAGTACAAAGATGCATATTGTTTTATCTAGATTATAGCACAAAACTTGCGGATGTTATACAGTTAAATATTCTTTTACTATGAATACTAGATTAATAATTTTAATAAAATGAAACTAGTTAATGGTCCCAAGGGTTCTGTACTGTACATCTCTCGACGGATGTCTCATGCAGGTCCTTAGCCTCCTTAAAGCTCAATTATCCTGAAGCATGACATGCATAGTCCAAACAGTAATGAATCTTTATTAGAAATGTTATAAATTTGAAATATTGCATTTTTTTTTCTCTATTCCTACAAAAGATATAGATGCTATCTGTATGGGGTTTTTCTCTGCTGGCAGAACTGTTATCAGGTAATTTTTTCAGTTTAGACTATCTTTTTTTTTTTTTTTTTTTTTTTTTTTTTTAGAATTTTCAAGAAAAAAAAGAGATCTGTAAAAAGAACAAAAAAATTAAGACTGCTTAAACATCTGAGAAAAAAGAAGCATGTGGCCTAATGGTTAAAGTCTACACTTTACACCTCGAGGTGTGGGGTGGGTAGTCTCACACTAATAAGGGGTGGAGGGGCATGTTTGAGACAAGGCAAGATTAGTAAGTCACAAAATAAGAACAATTGAACTAGCCTAAAACTACTAACCTATCTATTCCTCTGAATTTAAACCTATGGCTGCTATTATTCTCAGAAATATGCTTACTAAGAACATTAGTGGCCACGCCAAGAGAAAATATATAATTTTTATAATATTTTCATTACACTGTAGAAAGATTTGTTTAAATATTTAAATGTCTTTTAAATTCTCTTCTATATATAAATTTTATATTTTTAGGTAATGTTTTAAATGTAGTAGTTGCTATTAAATGATGATAGGCTGGCTGTGACATGTGATTCTAATTGTTCCCTATTTAAAAATGAAGATGGTAATGTAATATTTTATGTACTGATGAAGGGTGGTTAGCCCGAAAACTTTGCATTAAATTTTATTTTTGGCGTGGTTTGTGTATCTGGATTTCGTTTTACTCAGCACTGTTTACTGATCTTTGAGCATTGAGCATTCATGTAGGATACAACCAGGGATGTTATTGGGTCCCATGGAGACTGTATTTTTTGCCTTTGAGAGGGCATTGAAGACCTGCTCCCTGGTGATGAGAGGAGGGGGGCAGGTGCTGGGGATGTCCTGGTTCACTGATGGGGGGACCAGAGGGGTGAAGTTTTCACTGAGCCTGTCTGCCAGCAGGTTGGCTATATCTATGATGTTTGTGTATATGGTGTTATTGACCACCAGTTCAGAGCAGATTTGGGTGTTACCTTTGAGATTGTGGATGCATGTGCAGAAGGCCTTGTGACTGTCCTTAGCGGATTTGGCCAATATGGACTCGAAGTTAGCCTTGGAGGATTTCATCAGAGACCTTGTTTGCTTGTTCAATCAAAGGAGAGATTGCTTCCAGCTTGGCACCTGCTCCTTCTTGGTCCTGGACAGCAATTCTTTCCTTTTATTATAGAGTTTGTTTATTGCTTCTGTCCACCAGACAGGTTTACTCTTTCTTGAGGAAGATGACTTGGTCCTGTCAGGTATTGGTGAGTCCATACAGCTATGTAGGTGCTCATATAGTTTTTTGGTGTAGGCTTGGACATTAGTGCTAGTTCCAACTGAAGGGATGGTGACTGTGAAGCTGCTTATACCGGCTCTAAGGAGATTGTGATCAGCTTTGGAAAAGTTTTTTTGTTTGACCCTGACGTGATGGGGGGGTGGTCAGAGGAGATGGTGGCTTCAAAAGTGATTTTTTTATGGTCATATCTTACCAAGAAGGATGACAGTGTAGTAGGGGTGCTACAGTGGCTATGCATGTTGGTTAGGACCAGGTCCAGGATATTTTCACTTCTTGTAGGGGTGTTAACCAGCTGATCCAATGCATTGGCATTGACAAAGTCGAGAAATCTCTGGGCATTCATGTTTGAGCTAGAATAGGTCTTCCACTCTATGGTTGGGTAGTTAAAGTCACTCAGGATCAAGGTAGAGGGTTGAATCTTGATGGATTCAAGTAAGTCCAGACAGGTGGAGTGGGCATACGGAGTCATGGTTGGGGGTCTGTAGCTAGCTATGATTTGAATAGGTGTTTTGTCAACAGTTAATTGCACTTGGAGTTTCTCCTGTGCGTCATACCATCTGACCAGCCTGGAGGTGCGCATGTCTTCGATAAATATTGAAACTCCACATCCTTTGGCTTTGTAGCCCTCCATTTGGGGTCTGAAAGTATGGTAGGATGAGTAACCTGGTATAGCTGGGGTGCTCTCCACAGCTTTGAACCAGGTTTCAGTGACTGCACAAATGTCAGCATCCTCCAGGGCAAGGAATGCTTGCAATGAGTGCAGTTTCATGCTAAGACTCCTAGTGTTTAGCAGCATAACCTTTACATTTAATTTAGAAGAATTTCTCATGTTGGTAATTTTGTGCTCATGACTTTGCCTAAAAAAGGCACTATGGGGGAAGCAAGAGCTTTTGCCAGAAGCCTCAAGCCCAGGAGTGACAGATGAAGCCATTTCTGGCAAAGGATCATAGTCTGTCAATCATGCCCTCCCAGGCTGTCAAGTACTGGATACCCTTGGAATGGCACCAGAAGCTAAGCCAATTAAGTCAAGGATTTTCTGTTTGTATTGAAGCATCATTTTGGGTGATGGTAAGATGCTGCTTAAGGCTAGGAAATACCTGCCTGGGACACATATTCAGCGAGCTCAATTAAGAATCAATTAAGAATCTCTTGGTGAAAACGATGTAATGTGCTACATAGAATACAGTTCCTTTGATCTGATGATTAATCTTATTTGCCAAAGAGTAGGCTTGACATCTTCTGCCTGAACAACCTGTTATTCACACACTGCTCTTGATTCTTTGCCCTCCCCTTTCGGAAAAGGTGTTCTTCTTTTGACAGTGCATACCTGACAGAAATGGTCAGCAATAAAAGATGCAACAATTCTTTTTTTCTGGAAAGTATCTCAGCTTTTCACACCAAATCCACCACACAAGAATACATCTTTCTGAGAATTTACAGCTTCTTTAACTTTGAGAAAATGACATAATCCACCTTAACATAAAAAGTAATAGGTATTTTAATAGGATTCATTACCAGCAAAAAACATCCCCCAGTAATCCTGTTCTGACAGGTTCACATTTGACTGCTTGACAGTGAAAGAAATATAGAAACTGCTAAATAACTGTTTTTCTAAAAGAATATAGGTTTCATATGCAAACCACAGCTCACATAACTCCTTTAAAGCAGAGTAAATGTTCACTGTTTTAAATGGATAAAGTGACTTAAAATCTACTTGAAGTAGTTTTGTTCCTTTCACATGCTGACTGTTTGTTCTACTGGAAGAATCTCTTTCTGAAAGGGTTTACATTATTCTTTTGACTGTAATCAAGTGAGAATATTCTCCTCAAAGTATTTTGGTTTCTTTAATGAACATACTGCAGTGGCGGATCCAGGATTTTCCAAAAGGGGGGCACAGTCTGGAAAGTCGACAAGTGAGGTGAGGAGGTGGGAAAGCAGAACACTGGGGAAGGGGGATGTGAAAGGATCACCTTAAAATATTGTATCAGCATGTGTGAAAACACAGCAACATACAATCAATTGCTCATCATTGGTGGTGGATTTAGCATAACGGTTAAGGTCTTCACCTCAGACACAAAGTACTGGGTTTGATTGTGACCTCAGCTTATTAGCTAGACTTAAAATTACCATTCATGGCAGTTAGCCTAATATTCTCCTATGATCCAATGAACCTGGTGTGGCTGTGTTAGTGCAGGTACATAACTCCTATCCAGCACACAGCATATTAGCAGACATTACCAGTTGTTTCAAGACATACCTGGAAGGTATGTCTGGTTGCCCATGCCAAGTCATAGTTCTTGTCTACGATATACCTGACATAAGCATTATGATAACCTAGCAAAGAATCCCAGTGAAGGTGATATTACCCCAACAATACCCATAGAAAATATAAGTAATTTAAGTAAATGATTTATGTGAAACCAGCTGAGTTAATTTAAGTAAATAATTTAATGTGCACAAGTGATGCCAAGTTAAAGAACATAGCAAGTTAAAAAAATACATGTTATAAAAAAAGTCATAAAAAGCAAATAGTCAGTTAAGGTATATGTAATACATAAAAACAAATTTAACTAGTGTAGCATTTCACAAAGGACAGTAACACAAAATCTACTTTAATGTCTGACCAGCCTAATATGCAAAGCCATGGAAAGACTTATTATGAAACAGGAACCCTCCAGACACTGATGCCATTTCAGTTTGGATTTTTCAAGGGCAGGTCATGCTTACTGAATCTGATGGACGTTTTTTGAAAAGGTCACCAATACAATATAGGATGGTAAAATGGCACGCACTGCATACCTTGACCTAGCCAAAGATTTTGACACAATCCCCCACTAAAGCATTGTAGGAAAGCTAAATAAACTAGGAACAATCTCCTATGTCACCAACTGGATTGCTGGATTGCCACATGGCTCACAGATAAGATGCAAGAAAACAAAACAGGGAAAGTTACCTTCACAAAGGGATGAGCCACTGGAGGAGTCCCCAGAGTTCTGTGCCAGGACCTTCCTGGTTTAGCATCTACTTCTCTGAAGTAAAAGCCAGTATCAAAGAGCTTTGGCTGACTAAGTTTGTACATGACTACAACTTAGGAGCAGTCACTAAATCCCCAAATTACATAGCCACCTTGCTGGAAGGTTTGTCCCAAATAAATAACTCGTGCCAGAATCATGGACCAAAATGAAATGCCAATAAATGCATTATTATATATTTTGGGAAGGCATCTACCTCAGGGAGCAACTACGATAACAATAAGACCCTAAGAATAGACTCAGTTGTTTGGGATTACGGAAGTTATCTGGACAATGACCTAAATTTTGACCAATGTGTATACTGATGTAAGAAAGTGCTTCTATATTGTACAGCTTATAAAGAAAGGGGTTAAGTCTAGATCTAGGATGTCATTTCCCCCCTTTACTCAGCTCTCATTAGGCCAGTCATTGAGCATAATGCCCCCTTTGGCCTGTATCTGTCCAGGCACATGCAACAACTCGAATGCCCACAGAGATACCTTACTAAAGGGGTACAAGGGCTAAACAATATGTCTTACATGGACTGACTTAAAGTCTGCCATTTGCTTTCTTCTACTGACTGCCTCCCATAGCTCTCAACCCCTCATCTCCAAAATGTAGAATATAATGTTACAACATGGAGCAAAAGGTGAATATTTACTAACAACTTCATCTAGGATGCTCATTGCAAGATAAGATAACTGTTTCCACATACTTAAAAAAAGTTTTTTTTTTCTTGATTAACTAACATGATTCAGTATTGTGTACCATGGCAATTTGTTAAAAAAATCATAACAGTTAGCACTCAAACTCACACTCGCAAACTGAAGAACATTCCTCATAATGAGATACAGTTGAGAGCTATGCTGCCTTTCCATCCCCAGACAGCCACATCTAGCCATCAGCTGTGATCACCAAACAGACTGCTTCTACACACATATAAAATTGTTGGTTTAAACAGCTGCAACATTCAGAGTTTTGGGAAAGCCATCAATTTTAGTCTGATGTCAAATGTAAATCAACTCCCTCTCTCTACAGTTTGAGCTGGCATCAGACTGACTGTATGCACACTATTAAACAACCCAGCCTTTAGCGTCCTAAATGTGGAAAAATGTTTCTCTAAACAGTGAAAATGCATGCTAACACATATCCATTTATTCCAGCATCTTTCTAAGTTTATAAGAGTGATATTTAAAATCTATCCCAATTACTGGGCCTTTGTTCTCCCATTTTAGGTTTTACATACATAGAAATTTGCCAAGCATGGGCAATAATACCCTTCTAGCCTGCCAATATACCAAAACAGTTATTCCCATAGTAAGTTCCAGATTGTTCTTAAAAATATCTAAACTAGTACTTGCTTTAATGTAATTTGGTAGTCTATTCCATGCATCAGTTGCTCTCTTAGAGAACCAATTAGTACATTTCTCAGTCCTATATAATCTTCTACATAGATTGTCTGATGATTCGCTACTACTGTTTGATAACCCTAAACATTCCCAGAGGTAGCTGTCTCTAAATGTCTCTAAATATACCTGAATAAGGTCACCTCTTAAATATCTAAGACACTGTACAAGTTCAGATAGTTTAGTCTTTCATACTGACTTAAATTTTCACTTCCATTGATGCTCTTGGTATAATTCTGCTGGGGTCATTACAGTTCACACATGATTTTCTTATAAAGTTTCCATATAGTTATTCCATACTCAAGTTTGGGTATAATTTAACTAAAAAACAATGACACCATTTCTGATTTCCTAGACTTCATAAACATTTTTTGTACAAACTATAGTTCTGTAGCTATCACTAACCGACTGGTTGATATGATTAGAAAAGCAAACCTGGCACAACCCATTTACCATACCATCTACAGTTTCAATCACTGTGTGCTGTACTAAAATATTAACCATTCAGTTTATGCCTCCTGATCTTATAAGCTTAGATTTTGGTGTAATTATCAGCTGCCCTGTGCCTAAACTGTGACTTCAGTGAAGTTCTTTTGCAGACATGCATGCCCCATTTGTAACACATGTAACTAGCGTACCCATTTTCATGTCATCTGCAACATATAGACTAGAGAACACACACAGGCCGATTTAGTTAATACTTGCACACAAAAAAACACTGTTTACTTAATACTTACACACATACACATACACGCTCACAATTTGATACTTACCTTGCAGTTTTTTACAGCAGTAAAAAAAAATAAATATATATATATATATATATATATATATATATATATATATATATATATATATATATATATACCTTACATCTGTCCTCTCTCTGTACTGAAGAATGGTAATTCTGGATCAACTTAATCCCAGTCAGAGTACAGGCTAATTTTTGTGGGCTGGCTGGCTGCTTCCTGTAGGGAAAGGGTTGGAAACGAGTGTATGGAAAACACTACCACACTTTTGTCATCATCATAGGTCCTGGCTCCTGTCTGGTCTTAAAAAACAAAAAGAAGCTGTTCTGAAGTTCTTTCATATGGCAAGGTGCACAGAGTGCACCCAACCAAATTTCAGGAGACTGTCCTGTACAGTGCTGCACACACATGGTCAGAGAATGCAAAAGCATTTTAGTGCAAGTTAGTTTAGTACACACTCTGTACTAAAATGCAACAGAGAAATCCATGCACACCACAGAATTGCAAAGAAAGGAGTTGTTCGGCTGTTCACTCAGACTGTGCTCTGTGAATTCCAAAAGTTAGTATTAGGCAGGCAGCAGCAACAACAACAGGAGACTGACTGCAGCTGTATTTAACGGAAATTAAGCAACCTGCCAAATACGCCTTCAGCCAATAACAATTACGTTAACTAAAAAAAAAAAAAAAACGAGTCGGTGTTGTTTTTTCTGGATGGATTAGTCCAGTCGTCCCCCAACCCCCCTTAACTTTGGGTGAGTCATGACCAACCACATTTTGCCCCTCCCCCCAGGCAGCAAGCAGGACTAAAAGCAAAGTGATAATAACTGTCCTGGCTGGCTGTGAGTACAAAAAGGTTATTGTTGGGGAAAAGAGGACTTTTGGGACATTTTTTAAGATTTTTTTTTTTTTACATGTTTGCTACCCCTGGCTTGTCAATGTGTACACTATAGTGTACATAGCATATGCTTGTCGATGTCCTTGGCCAAGTTATAGCATGCATTTAAAAAGGGGGAGGTGCATGCCCCTGCGCCAAAGCCTAAATCCGCCACTGGACTGACCAATCACACAACAATCCTTTCTAACAACACACACCTTAGGTCATCTGCCTGTGCTCAAGTGACAGAAACTTTCCTCTAAATATTTTAACAACAGACCCTATGATAACCTTCTAGTAAGTATGTCTCCAATAGTGTTAGTGCTTCTCAGAATAACTCCTTCTGCCAGGGTACATCTTTAATCATTTAATTGAGATTAAATGGCACAGACTGTCCTCCAGTTACTTCAGATTATTTGACATACGGACCCCAGCATAAACCTTTTAGACAGGATATACTTGTAGTAATTTTAAAATATTTTATAGTCGCTTTTTCTTACTTTTTTAAATCTTTTTGCCCAACACCTTCATCTACACTCAGGAGTACTCTGTCAGCAATCACAGTGAATCAGTGAATACTCCCTCACATCTCTCAACTCACAACAATGGCTTGCTTCCCCATGGAAACAACCTGGAGGTGGAGAACGCACTTCAAAATGCTAGGCAGGAGTTAGTGGAATGAGATAGTGGAACAGTGCATGATGCAGTGCCATCCTTGTTATCCAGTGGTGATTGATTACTCTGCCATCTGTTTAATTGTCAGGAGATATATATTTGCACTTAAAATACTCTGTTTATATGAATGGGTCTTTCTGCCCACCCTCACTGCCATTTACAGTACCTTGCATTCCTTAATATGCTCCTGTAGCCTGAGTCCATCACTAGGCTATACATTAATTGGCATTCAAGCAGCAGAGTATGGACTGCTACATTTTCCTGGGCTGGAAAGGCAGATATCTGTATATTCCCATTCCACCAAGGTTTGTTCCTTTAGTACACATCTCTTATGCACACTCAGGTTAGCCAAAACATACTTTATTCACTATGCATGAAATTGCTGGCAATGCCTGTAACTATTTGCCTGTAATGAAGAGACATCACTCTGCATCACATTTCCATTGTTTAAAGCATAGTATACTATAATTTATCATACATGGAAATAGTGTATTTCTATAAACAATCATGTTCTGTAGGCCTTCTACCACAAATCTGTGGAAATATTTTACTAGCTATTTAGAATGTTTGCTGTCTTGCCCCTGTCATAGCAACTCCATGTAGTGGAGAAGAAATACAATGAAATGGAACAAATTACTCAACTCTCTCTCTTATTGAAGTAGGTGACCCAAAATGTCATTTATTGGAAGGGTTAGTATCTGATTCAGTGGGATCACCCCAGCATTTTCCTTCCTGATGTCCCCTAGTAACTGACTGTAGGCCTCTCCTTTCCAAAAGGTCCATATCTAAAATACTAGCCCTGAAAGAAGAATACTAATTGAAAGCAGTTTTTCCTTAAAGGCTAATTTTCTAGCTGGGATTTTATAAGATAAGCTTAAGTATGTGTCTTTGTTAAGAAAATCCAAAATCTGGTACAACGAATGAATAATAAGATGGGGGAAAGTACATTACAGCATAATACACATTTTATCAAAGAGATGGGATGAGCTTTATAACTTATAACATGAAATGTTAAATAACTAACTCATGCAGACAAGAAAAATAAAACCTTTACCTGTACTAAAGGTCTAAAACCTTGGACAGTTGCATGAAAAGAATCACATTTAGATGATAAGGAACATGACGCTTTAACAATAGGGTACTGCATGCGAGATGTGTTATCCTTACTTGTTAATGCAAGAAAGAGAAAAGTAGCGCTAGTGATCTCAAGAGCTTTTCCCTTACAGGGGAAGGATATTCTTCTACATGCTGATGGATGTTATGGGGGATAAAGGACATATTATGGTTTAAAATGAATATTTATGTCCTGGGGAGTTTGGATTGAATTTTATACAATGACATGGGAAATTATAGCCTTTCAAGAGGGTGTTGTTATATATACAGAAGACTGTCATAAGTAACAAACCCATTAGAAATTAATGGATGACTTAGGGTTTTTCATGTACCATGTATCGGGAAATGTGGGGGACATATATGAAGGTAACCATCTTAGCTCTGTTTCAAATATTAAGTTACAGTCACTGCAATATATCTCCTATAGATTTAAAGTAAGATCATGAACTGGCAAAACTCATACTACTGATGAACATTTGTATCTAGTCAAATAAAGAAGACTACATTCAAGAGGAACATCGGATCATGCCCACCCCTGGAGTGTACTATGTGTGCATTGACTTCTTCTCCTTTATAAAAGTTTTGTAGAGTCTCTATATATTTTCTGAAACAAGTGGCATTTGTTACTTGGTGTAAAGAATTAACAAAAAAGTAATGTAAATAAAGTACAGTCGTGTAAGTTCAACTTGCCCATAACAGTCGAAGAAAATGCTAGACAGGAAACAGCTAGGATAAGTACTCCACCAAGGTACAATAAAGTCATAAAAATCCACAAAGAAATGGTGAAGCAACCAAGGCACAGAATGTCCTAGTTTAAACACAGTCCAAGGATAAATAAAAGGTAGGTACAATCCAAGGTAAATTTATTCACTCAGGTAAGCGCTTTCATGATACACATATCACTTCTTCAGACCTTCAAACAAACACTTCCTACTCTTTCTGCCACAAGGAACCGTCCCTTTTACTCCTGCCATATCGTGTCCCTTATTAGGATGTGGATAGCATAACATCCTTTTCAAAGATTTCCTGTTCTTAAACATAAAACTTGGATTTTCCCCTACAACTTGTTTGATTTCTGGATTCTGTGTTAATATATTCCAGTTCTTTTTTATCACTTTGGTTACTATATTCACATCACTGGTAAAATAAGTAGAGAATCTAACAGATTCATTTTTATGTTGAACATAACCTGTTCTATCATTATTGGGCATTGAAAAATAAGGGACGGTTCCTTGTGGTAGATGCAATCAATGCATATACATAAATCATGAGAATGTATTTATACATCCAGACACTAAGCGAATATATGATTTTAGTGTAGCAGCTAACTGTAACACAAACCATGTGGTCTACTTGGCTGTCTGTCAGAAATGCTCTGCATTTTATGTGGGCAAGACTGACAGACAGCTAAGCCAAAATTACTTTATCCACCTTCAAAACAGTCATAAAACTAACCCACGAAAATTCTGGACAAGTATAAATTCACTCTTACAACCTGGTACTATAGAAAACCCAAACCCCAGCCCAGACTTACAGGACATAGATCTTGCTACCCAATTCAATTTTTCTTCATAGACTCTATTTCTAAACTTACTTCCTCTTTTACACACAATAATTCACCTAATACCTCCTCTTCTGCCAACCAACATCCTCCTCCTACTCCTTTGTCTCATTCACCTTTACCTCAATCTCCTCCTCATACTCCTTTGTCCCATTCATCTCCACCTCAATCACACCCTTTCTCAATTAAACCTACTCCTACTGCTACCATAAGAAAACTCCTACAGAAATTAAAACCAGGCACCAATGCCCCTGACAACATTCCCTCATACTATCTCAGTATTGCTGCTGATGCCATTGCCCTCCCTATCAGCATCCTCATCAATCGCTTCTATCCAAGAAGGTCTTGTTCCCGAATCCTGGAAGAAAGCCTATATTATTCCTCTACATAAAGGTGGAAATAATACTAACATCTCCAATTTCCGTCCTATAGCCATCCTCTCTCCCATTTCTAAAGTCTTGGAGAATTGGAGAAATGCATCCACCTTCAACTCCTTCCCCACCTCTTGGACAGCAATCAAATAACCCCCACCCAACATGGATTCAGACCCCATCATAGTACTATGACAGCCCTTCTATCTTTCCTCGAAACTGTTGACAAAGCTAGGGATTCTGGACTCATTGTATCTACCACTCTTCTTGATCTTTCCAAGGCCTTTGATACTATATCCCATAACCTACTTCTTACTAAACTATCTAATCTAAACCTTTCTCTCACTTCGCTCCACTGGTTTAACAGCTATCTCTCCAACAGACAACAAGCAGTCAAATGGAAAAAAGCCACTTCCTCCTTTCTAAATACCCCTACAGGTGTCCCACAAGGCTCCATCCTGGGCCCCTTCTCTTTAATATTTTTATTAATGACTTTTATCACGCTATCCCTCAAGCTAATATTATTCAATATGCAGATGATTCTACAATCATCTGCACTGCCTCATCCATACCAGCTCTATTAAAGCTTACCCAGGAAGCCTTCTCCACCACTGAAAATTGGATGAAAGACAACCATCTAGCCCTTAATGCTACTAAAACTAAACGTATGATATTTACCCCATCAAAAATACTAACATCGATCTTAAATCATTCTCCATCTATAGCCATAATAACATTCCCTTGAGCTTGTATCAGAAACCAAACTATTAGGAGTCCAAATCGATGACCAGTTTAAATTCCACTCCCATCTGCTAAAAACATAAAAAAACACACCAAAACTTGGAATGCTCTACCGTCATTATCGCTTTCTTAGCCCAGCTACCAAAATTACACTCTCAACTGCATTTCTCTTACCCTCTCTCCTCTATGGTGCACCCCTTCTCACTAACCTCCAATCTTTCCTCAAAACCAAACTATCCTCTTGTTACAATAAAATTGCCAAATTTGCCACTTCTAACAAATCATCTATACACCATTGTGAACCACTCCACCAACTAAAATGGTTAGAACTACCTAACTACCTCTCATATACCCAACTCACATATGCTCACAAACTGATTTTTCAGCCATCCCTCTGCCCCTCTCTCTCTTCTGCCTTTAATATGCACCACACACAAAGACAGCTAAGATCAAACAATCAAAACCTCATAGAAATACACAGACCCCACCACCCTCCTGGACAAAACCTCCTGTCCTTCTCTCTAGCACGCTCATGGAACTCCCTTCCTCCCTCTATTCGTACTATCACAAGCCTCCCATCCTTCAAAAAATCACTCCACTTTTATCTATCTTCTTCATGGCAATGCTCCTGCTCTCACCCTTCATAACCTATTATTTCATCTTGTAACTCTTTCAGCTCTGACTACTCTGACTATACGAACACCAGGCAGCATACTTTTTTTTTTTTTAATTTGGTGTAACTCTTACTGCCTTGTTTCAGCTTTTTTCTGCACGATTTATTACGTACATTTTACTATGTTTTACCTTAGCAAATGTATATATATTTCCCCTGTACTTGTTACTTTTCTCATGTTGAACCCCATGTAATGTATATGTATATCCTCATTCTCTGTTTAATATGTATGTGGAGCTTTTCTCCCCAGGACTCCATTGAAAACGGGTTCTTGAGCCCAATGGACTATCCTGGTTAAACACATGCAAATAAATAAATAATAAATAAATAAATTTAGAATCAGGGAACACTTATTAAATATTAGGAATGGTGTTGCCACTAATGCGTTAGCCAAACATGTGTCCTCTGAAGGCAATGACCATAATTTTATGTTCTCAGTTATTGAGAGAACTATTCCTAATGAGAGAGGTGGTGATATAAGGAACTATACAGAGACCTCTGAAACTAGGTGGATTATCAGACTAAGAGCTAATAAAGGAGTATCTACCATGGCTTAGTGGTAAATCACTTTGGGTATGATGTGTAGGGTTCTGGATTCGAGCCTTGCAGAGGCTGTTTATTGGCAGTGTTTGTAGCAGAATAGGTAGTATACCTTCCTCTAGTGTAGAAGGCTGTGGGTTCTTCTCCTACACCATGTAGATCGATTGTTTTCACTGCTATGATGGCTTAGTGGTTAACTACTGTGACTGTGGTGTACAGGGTCTTGAGTTTGAGCCTTGCAGAAGCTGTTTACTCCCTATGCTGTGGAATAAAATCCCGGTCCATGTGAGGCAGAGCACCTCGCTGACTCTGTTCAAGAGAAATCTAGACCTGTGGATGGGAGATCGTAGGTTTACCCCGGGAATTATCTCTGGGTCACTGCTGGACAGAGGCACAACAAACTAATGGGCACAGTATTTTTTCATATAAGGGGTGGCGTAAGCCACAATAATTTGGGCTAGGCTTATAAATGCCTTAGGGCAGATAGCCTAGTATAAACCTATGAACCTATGAACCTATGAAAGGGCCTTAATGATAGAATACCCTTGAAACCAGTTTTGAAGAATAGGAAGTTGTTCAAATGAAATGAAATTAAATTATTTTAATGAAAGACATATTAAATATATATTTTAATCATTTTTAACTAATTCATTTTTAACTAATGCATTTTATGTTGCAATATTTATTATGTATCTATACTTGAAATGTTTTCCAGTATGACTTTGTATATATTGTAGAATGACTGGTTTTACTTTAAGTGCTAATTACTTCAAGCATTAATTGGTTTGATTTGATTGGTTTGAATACTGTTTAAATAGAGTTGAGTAGGAAGTGTTTGTTTGAAGGTCTGAAGAAGTGATATGTGTATCATGAAAGCGCTTACCTGAGTGAATAAATTTACCTTGGATTTTACCTACCTTTTATTTATCCTTGGACTGTGTTTAAACTAGGACATTCTGTGCCTTGGTTGCTTCACCATTTCTTTGTGGATTTTTATGACTTTACCCATAACAATATTTGTTCAAATTTCTCACCACTGCAGTAGTCTATGGGTTGTATCCTGCCAAGGATATAGCAACTGGCCAGCTTTCCCTCCCCCACAGTTACTCTGTCTCCCTTTAGGTTAATCCTTACAGAGGGAACTATATAATCAGCCAGAGTGACTAAAATATTCAGGTCTTCTTAGCCCCTAAGTGAAGAGGGGAAATTCATCCTAAATTGACAAACACAGTAATAAATAAAAAAAATAATCTCTGTAAAGTAGATTGTAAACAAGGGGTGGTAGGTACAACTACTGCAGCAATGAGTAATTTGGACATCTACTGTTATGGGTAAGTAGAACTTACACAACTGTACTATATTCATCATTCCACTGCTGCAGTAGCTTATGGGTTGATTACCATAGCTTATCCAACCTGGGAGGAGAAAGGATATGAATCTATGAGGCCCTGGAGAGTGGTCCTACCCAACTCAGTCCTGCATGTAAACAAATTAATCCAGTATGTTAATTTATTTATTTACTTTTTCATATAAGAACATACAGAGAACCACACAGTTATCTCTAGAAATCTTCTAGAGTCCACCACTTTCCAATATGCCATATAGGAAACATGGTTCTCAGTGATGAAGCATTTACACTGCCTAATTATGATATATCATACAAAGTATAACAAAAGGTAACAGCTGAGGACAACTAACCGGAAATTATCTGAACGAAATTGTTTCCTTTCTTAGTCCTTGTGCAATGCCTGGAGTCCAGGGAGGCACTTTGCGTCAACAGCATTATGGAATATGAATCATTTCCTCTGAAAAAAAAAGACTGGTTCCATGACTCCTAGGCTGAATCAAGGAATAACTCATCAAACAGAAACAGAAGCAGAGGCTTTAAACACAGCCTCTACACAGTTTCCCAGAACCTTAAAGTATGTTTAACTATTAATGATAAGCTGAACTCATCTGCAAACATCCTGAGAAGGAACAGGAGAGTGATACCTGTCCAATTTTATTGGACCTGTAGATACTCAATCCATGAAAATGCAGGCATAAACATATACATCCTCAAAGGCTGTTACTTTATTCATTATGGACGTGGATAGAAGGGACTAGTTATTCTCAGCATCAGAGAAGTGGGTTCCAAAATTCATAGGATATGAAGCCCTATCTCTAAGTAAGTCAGATAAAACTGATAAATCTTTCTCAAAAAGAAAAATTAGACAGACCTGCCTAATAGGTGTTAAAGGTTATGAGCCAGAATTGTTTGCCACCATTACTCAGGAATGGAAAGAAAATCTTTTCTTACAGATACCATGTCTTCAAGTAAAAGCTTTATTTTTTTTTATTTATTAGATAACTTCTGTGACAGACTACAAAAGGAATCTGATTCCCTATGAGAAGGCTCTTCTCTTATATACATCCTGTGACATCCTCTATATAAAACTCCATGCCCCAGAAAGAAGGTTTTTCCCATGCATGGACCCATACACTGGAAACTGCTGGAAAGGATGCGTCTGACCAATGGTTCATAGTGGCTGCTAGAACATCATCACAGGAAACTGGAAAGGTAAGTGAGTTGTCTGAGGAAAAACAAATGGCCACTGAAGAGTCAACTAATCTCAGCTAAAGCTCTAACTACATCCAAATAGAAAGTAAGGGCTGCAGGTCATATAGTTTCTTTTTTTGGAACGCCAGAAGTCAAACCAGCAGGAGAGGGGAAATATCCCACTGTGACTGAGGAGGATGGGTTAGATGCAGATGTCAAAAGTTTATACAAACAGCACACTTACACTTACCCATAAAATAAAGTCTCCAAATACTTAAATGCCCAAGTAATTTAGTAAAATCATGTCAGGAACTCTTTAATATTACAATTAGTTTGACAGAAATAAATAGGTTTGGTTGAGGTGTTGAAGGAGGTTTCAGATAAAACAGCTTCTCTATTAGAAACAAGAACTGATAGCCCAATGATAAAGGGCCTAGTAAATAGGATGGGTAGGGTTTTCAAGGAGCTGAAATCAGAAGTGATGGGGAAGATTAGGAGAGAATTAAGTGCTTCATTCAAAGAAGAGATAGATAAACCAATGTGATAACCCAGTGTTGAAATGGAGATGTGTGTCACCCAGATATGCTAAAAAGTCATGACTGTTTAGGATTTTTGTGTGGAAATGCCCCACAAATATTTTTATATTCATAGATTGTGGAGGATGTTCCCGAATGTAGATGCACATTGCTGAAAGTGGACATGGGAGTACATATTTTGGTCATGCACATGTTTGCTTAGCTTTAAGGAATATTTATAATTATTTTGTAGAATTTTTATGAAGAGAAGCACAACTAACTAAAATACTTTTGCCTACAGTGTACATAAAGAAGAAGTATTGTCCTAATTATGATGGAGTAATGGCATTTTAAATCATTTTGGTAACAAAGAAAACGATTACACCAAGATAGAAATCAAGGTTAATACCTACAGTTAGCAGTTAGATATGTGGTTCTATTAATGGATGAATTAGGCAACAGAAGTCATTTAGCAAAATAGAAAATACAACAAACAAATAAATAAAATAAAAACATAGTGAGAGAATTATATAACTAAACCATTATCTTGAAACCCATACAGAAAGCAATGGAATTATTATTGTAAAGCTGAGATAATATCAAGTTAGATGATTAGACTGGGGTAAAATCTTTAGTTTTGTTTAATTCATTAACACCTATGTGATGTGGAATGTCACACCTCTAGCAGCCTACACACATCTTGTATTCCAGAGCATTCTCTGAAAAATAAACTTAAAAAGCATTAGATAAACAAATATAAATATTTTAACAATAGCAGTTATTAAAACTGTACAAATGGCAATGTTATCAGTAAGAAATATTATTTATAGTGATACTGTTTCTGTCCTGTAACTCGTCTAGTACAGATATAGAGTCTTAGTTTTAGCACTTAAATTTGCTTATTCGTGCTCAGCACTTGTTCAGAACGTGTAAACACTAAATAAGCTACTAATTACTATAGCACTCAAGCCTTCCTCATTACCCAGAGGAAAACAGTTTTTGTACTTACTTTTCTCACTTGCTTGGAGAAAAACAGCTCTTGTACTCACTTTCCTCACTTATCTAGAGGAAAATGTTTTTTTATTCAGGCATGTCCAAGGGTCAGCTCCCAGTGCTCTCTCCTGTCTATCTGATGAATCTGGGAATCTTGAGGCAATGTAGAAATTGCCTCATGTACACAGACAACCCTCTACTCCTACCACCCAACACTACAACCTGTGAAAGATGCACTTATCTAGCCAAACTGGAGGTAATGCTCTCTCCAACCAAGACTGAACTTGACAGTCATGAGGAGAAGGTAAACATTTGCACCACACCACACTCATCACATAGTCTCACTAAATCCACATCACCAAAATCCACACATAGTAACACAAAAACATTTGCGGAGGCTCTCAATAATAATTTGTCTAAGCAACAGAGACCTCCAAAGCAGAAACGCAAGCAACCTCCATCCCCAACTCAACCCAAATGACACACAGCCCACAGACTCAGTGTGCCACTCAACCACAGCCAATAAGGCAAAACAACGTACCCAACACACTAGTCATAGGTGACTCTATAGTCAGGCACACTGATGTGCCACTCACAAGGCTAAACAAGGAGAAGGTTACTGTCAGCTGCCTGTTGGGTGCCAGGATCCGCGACATAACCCACGCACTCAGGTCACTCCACAACAAGTACAAATATGACTCTGTCATTGTCCATGTTGGTGTGAATGACCTGAGACGTACCTCCCTGGACTACATGAAAAGAGACATGGAAGAGCTCTCCGATCTTGTAGCCCAGGCAGGTATGACCCTAGCCCTGAGTAGCATTCTGCCATCAGCCAGAATGATACCGCAGTACAAGGACAAAAATGATTGACTTCAACAATTGGCTAAGCTTCTGGTGTCATTCTAAGGGGATCCATTATCTGTCTGCTTGGGATGACATGGTCGACAGACCACAATGCTTTGCCACAGATGGCCTGCACCTGTCGCCCCTGGGATTCCGGATACTGGCTAAGGCTCTTGCTGCCCCTATAGTGCCTTTTTTAGGCAAGGTTCAAATAACAAATTCACCACTGTAACTGGAACAAGCAAGCAAAAACTGAGGGCAATGCTACTCAATGCTAGAAGTCTAAATCTCAAAATGCACTCACTCGAGGCACTCCTGAAAATGGAGAACATCAATATCTGTGCAGTGACTGAGACCTGATTCAAGGCTCCAGAGAGCACCACTGCACTACCAGGCTATAACTCATACCACACTTTTCGGCCATGTAACCTGGACCGAAACACCAAAGGCGGAGGTGTGTCCATATTCATTAAGGATATCTACACCTCAAGGCTAGTTGCTCAGCATAATGCATCCGAGGTTATCCAAGTGCAACTAACTCTGGGCAAAACTGCAATCCAAATTGTAGCTTGCTACAGATCCCCCACCATGCCCCAGGATTACCACTCCTCTTTTCTTGATGTACTGGAAAATATTAGGGTTCAACCAAACACCTAATAATGGGTGACTTCAACTACCCCACCATTAACTGGGAAAACTACTCGGGTACCAACTCCTTAGCTCAACACTTTCTGGAATTCATAAACTCCAATGCCCTAGATCAACTTATCCACACCCCCACCAGGGGCAACAATATCCTAGACTTAGTCATTACCAACGGGACCGGGGTTCCACACCTGAAGTCAACTCCTCATTGGTCCGATCCAACCATAAGCTAATCACCCTTGATATCCACATCCCGCCCCCACCCCCCATTAAGGAAACCATGGTAAAAAAATTTCTCCAAAGCCAACTTCATGTTTCTTAAGACAGAATTAGTGAACTTCATGACACCCATGCACATGGACAATACAGTTACAACTGCTGAATCCTACACAAATGCACTCTATAAGCACTTACACGAGTGCATGGATCGTGCTATCCCAAACAGAACCAAGACGCTATCCTCCAAAAAAAGGAAGCTAATCTGGTGGTCCCCTGCCATAAACAAACTGTACAACAGAAGGAAGAAAGTGTTGCAAAAGAGAGTAAAATCCCATGAATGGAGGAGCTCCCTGGTCAGCCTCAGTAAGAAGCTGAGATCCCTTATAAGATCCTCCAAAGCTAGCTACATAAACAAAATCGCCACTAATTCTAAGGACAACCACAAAGCATTCTATAGCTATGTCAAGAATCTCGATGACAACACCCAGATCTGCTCTGAGTTACAGCACAACGGCACGAAAATTACAGAACCAACTGATATTGCCAACATCCTGGCAGATAGGTTCAGTGCTATCTTTACTCCCCCTCACCCCCTAAAGGGCCCATATCTATACAGGAAGAATGCAGAGTCCCTGTAATCACAACTACGCAGGTAAAAGCTGCACTCTCTAAAGTCAAAAACATAGCATCCATGCGACCGGACAACATCTCAGGCTGCGTTTTACACAAACTTCAGAACAAACTGGCTCCCCACTTAAGCACCATGTTCAATAATAGCCTTGCATCAGGCTTTGTGCCCACTAAATGGAGCACAGCAACAGTTATCCCACTCCACAAAGAGGGAGCCACCAATGATCCCGGGAACTATCGACCTATTAGCCTGACGAGCCTGGTCTGCAAGGTCATGGAATGTATCATCATGGAACTCATAAACAAAGACATTGGTAACCTCCAAACTCTGGATCCCACCTAGTTCGGGTTTGTGAAAGGCGGCTCATGCTTCCTGAACCTGATCGACTTCTTTGAGGCAGTCACCAAAACCGTAGATGAGGGTAAGGTGGTTCACACAGCCTATCTTGACCTCGCCAAGGCTTTCAACACAATCCCCCATTCTGGAATTATAGCTAAACTCACTAAACTATGTATAAATCCCTATGTCACAAGATGGGTTGCCAACTGGCTCGCTGACAGAACCCACGCTGTAACAGTTGCAGACTCCAAATCTGACCTCAAAGCAGTGACAAGTGGAGTACCACAGGGTTCCGTTCTGGGACCTCTCCTGTTTGGTATCAACTTCTCTGAACTACAGGCTAACACAGAAAGCCTCTGGCTAACAAAGTTCACAGATGACTGCAACCTACGAGCCATAGTTAAGTCCCCAAATGATGTGGACATCCTACAGAAGGGCCTTGCTGAGACAGATGCCTGGTGTCAGAGCCATGGCCTCAAACTCAATGCTAAAAAGTGCAGTGTCATCCCTTTTGGTAAAAACTGTGTACACATGAACTACCACATAGGCAGCAATCTACTTAACATTGAATGTGTGATAAGAGACCTTGGAACCCAGGTGGACAGTAGTCTCTCCTTTGATAGTCACATCGCCACAGTAGTCAAGAAGTCCTTCTACATGGCACACCTCATCATAAAAGGGTTCTCATCCAGGAAAAAAGAGGTCATTGTTCCCCTCTACACGACCCTCATTAGACCCATTATAGAGTACTACGCCCATTTTGGAATATACCTCACAAGACATCTGCAGCAGCTGGAAAGGCCACAGAAGTACCTCACAAAGAGGATTACTGGCCTTAAACAAATGCCCTACACTGACCGTCTCAAAAAATTCCAGCTTTACTCCATAGCATATCGCCTACTCCAAGGTGATCTCTGCCTAACATACAAAGCTATGTCAAACCCAGAGCTGCTGGACATGCTACACCTAAAGAAATCCCAATCTCTCCGAGTTACATGCTTTAGGGACCTAAACCTTGTCACCACAATAAACAGGACATGCTGGAGGGATAAATTCCTGTCCCAGAGACTTCCCATACTCTGGAACAGGCTACCCATCTATGTCAAGCAAAGTTCTTCATTAGCACTCTTTAAGAAAAATCTTGATGAGTGGATGGGAAATAGGGAATACACCCTGGGGGTCACTTCTGTGTCTCTGCTCGACAGTGGCACAGGAAAATAACTTTCTTGGGTGGCGTAAGCCAGGGAACCTTGTTGGCTAGGCTTATGTAGGCCCTTGGTCCGATAGCCTAGTACCTACCTATGAACCTATGAATTTCATTCTGATCCCACTGATAAACCTCTTTCTTCTTAGACAAAGTCTCAGAAGAAGGTCAGTCTTCACAAGGGAAATCAAAAACCATACTTTCTTCAGAATCAGAATATTCATATTGAGAAGAAGTTTATGAACTACAACCATACTCCTGTAATATCTGCTCTTGGAGAGAAAAAAATAAAGTTAGAAAGAGATGGAACTCTTTTTCTATTTTTCTGAAAACATACTAGGTATAGAAAATGGAATAAAGAGCTTATTAGCAAATCCCAGAAATCCTCCCTGTCCATTCAGTGGGCATATTTATCCCAGATTCAGGTTCCCTATCTCAGCTGAGTGAAGAACCTATTTTTCTGAAAACATACTAGGTATAGAAAATGGAATAAAGAGCTTATTAGCAAATCCCAGAAATCCTCCCTGTCCATTCAGTGGGCATATTTATCCCAGATTCAGGTTCCCTATCTCAGCTGAGTGAAGAACCTTCACATACCCCTTCCTCTGAGAAGGACTCAGTGGTTCTTCCTTGCCCTGCAATGGCAACCCTACAGCTGCAGAGGACATGGGTATCCTCTGGTTCTTGGTGGCTGTAGGTGCAATACTTGGGGGAACACAGAAAAACGATTAGCAGTCTGAGAAACCAAGCGCAGCCACAGCATCAGCTGAGGCACAACAGAAGCTGGCATGACATCCAAAAACTCCCTAACAACTTTTCTCTTGTGGACAAGGGAGGGTAAAACCATGAAGACTCTCCGTTAGGTTAGCCGAGAATGAATCTGCAGTGCCTGGACTGGCCGGTAAAAGGTAAGCCGGTAAAAGGTAAAGTAGAGAACAAGTGGTATTGAGATAAGTAAACCACTGGCAGTTCTCAACAAGCATAATATCCTTCCCCAAATATGCAAACCTTCAAAACCCGTAGGAAAATTCTGTCAGAAATATAATATTTCTATTGTTTTTACACAAAAGGTTAGCATAAGTATCTGCAAACAAACTCCCTTAGAAAGGCGATGACTGACCTAAAAAAAATTTCAGTTTCCTATCAAACACAGCAGGAATGTGTCTGTCCAGACTTGAAGTATCGCTAACTGATTAACAGTTCCACATAATAAAGCATTATTTACAGTGAAGTTCTGGAAGAAGTTCCCAAAGTAGTTCATTTTTTAGAAATCTGTCAGGAATGCAATAGACATACTTGACACCCCGAGGCAGAAAGAGTTTCTTCCTCAACACTTTATAATACAGTCTGGGGAAGTCAAATTCAGTTTACATCTGCTCAGAAAAGACAAATATTAGATGCTGACAGCCACTTTGTATGTCAGTATAAAATCAACATTCTCTCTGAGATACCCAAGCTAAGCAAGACCTTAAGATAATCTAGAAAAATATTTCAGTCACATATTACAAAATATTTAAGACTTCTGTAGCCCTCAGTACTCAGGTAATTACAAAGCTAGCTGCCTTTGTGAGACATTTCAGGTATATAAAAGCACTTTAGAGAGCATCACAGTAAAAAGACAGTATTATGGGGCACTTACTGAGATGCTTCTTCTTCTTGCATGTCTTGAAGTACTTACTGGATTCTCCATCTTACACCTTTGTAAGGAGTTTGAGTTTCCTACTGCAGAGACTGACATCTCTCACATCCAATAGAAGGCTTTGCATGAAAGAGATATTCGCTGCTATAGGAACAGGGGCCACTGGATGACGCTGATGGGTCACTATCCATAGGTTATAGGTTCAGAGGTTTATTTATAATTTACTGGAAAGACAGCAATGGAGAAATATCAAAATGCACATCTGTTGTGCAAGCTAAGAGAATCTGAATATAAATAGAAGGCTATGGCAATCCCAAGGAAAAAGTTAATTTCTGAAGACTTTTCCTAATAGCCTTTCGGCTAAGATCTAGTGTACAGTTAGGAAAGCATCTATGAAAATAGGCATTTGGAAAGTACTAGCAACTAATTAATTACATAAGTGAAGGGAAAAAAAGATAGGAAGTTGATTCAGTGCCAGTGATGCATTCTTAATGGTGCAGATAAGCAATAAACCAGAAGAAACAGTGTGGGAAGAAGGGGCATATAGTTACCACTCAATAACAGGTTTAGTGTTTCAGATAGTTATGACACCTATAATTTTATTATTTGTATGACTGATAGGTTTAATGGAAGCATGGCAAGAGAACTTCTCATTGTAACTAATACCAAAAATTAGTAATGCATCTTCAGCTAAAACTTTTACCATCTCAGGGTTTGTGTATATTTTGTGTGATCAGGCATCATGGAATACCATTCATTCTGAAATGAAAAAAAAAATCTAATTCGTAGCTATACTGATTTTTAAGTATGTATGAACTGGGGACATTGTCTTCCCATATGACACTTACAGAATTATGGCTAATAGCTACAAATATATATAATGTACATGAATACAAATTATCTTCTGATAAAGAAATTGAACACTATGTCAGGATTTCATTAATGGCCCATGCTGAAAGGACCCTGTTTACATGCTGCACCCTTTTGTCATTCATATGCACATTAGCCACAATGAAGAAAAATGTCATTTTCGGCTAATGTATATGTCTATGAATAAATGTTAACTAGCATGAAGTGTAGATCTTCACTTTCCATGGTAGTTATTTACGGTGGCTGCATCATGTAGGTACAGGCATCCTCCTCCCGAGTCATTCTCCCACATACACTTGCACACAGTAAAACACTCATACACATACATACACCACATTTGCAATACCTGTCCCTGTTGTCAAAACATCAATGTCTTGATTTCCCCTGCTTGGGTAATTCAGGGATGATTACAGTCAGTCATGAATGCCAGACATTTGAGTTGCACTGTTCATATCCTTCAGTAAATGCATGCTATGGCACACATTTATGAGGTTGGGAGGTATGCCTAATGTTTTTCAGACCCACCCCCATACATGACTACCTGTTGCAGGCAGTGCATAATGCCCATAAACCAAAACATATATGTAACAAACAACTGCAGCACCAATGCATCAGTTAGTGCAACAGGTTAATGCAGGGGCTTCTTGTGTCAAGGGTGCATGGTTCAAATCCTTTTCTCTCATATGCATTTATTTATTTTATTTTATTTTTTTAATCATATATATTTTTTAAAACAAATCCCTAGTGTTTAGTGTTCCCCTACCCTCTGATTCCTGTTCTGTTTATGTACCACTCAAATATGAAATGTTAGAGTTACCCTTGTTGTCTAGAAGTTCGACATCCCTGTACAGTTAATAAGTGCCTTTAAGGCACAAATATAACAGTTATCCCTGGTGTCTAGTGGTTCCCCATCTCTGTACAGTTAAAGTGCTGTTAAGACACATAAATAAGAATTATCCCTGGTAGCTACTGGCTACCCCCACCCAATGTTGCAGGGTCTGCTTGTTAGTCTTGGGGTAGTGTGTGAAAGTATGACAACCACCACAACCCTCCGCACCCCCCCACATGCACACATGAAACAGCCCTCTCCTCACCAGATACAATTTGCTTACACACATTCATCCCTGCACACACACACACACACACACACACACACACACACACACACACACACACACGTACACTCACACATGCAGCCCTTTGCATACACTCACACATACACCCCTAAGCCTACCTTACCGCTGAACTCCCCAGTACTTGCTTCTAATATGATGAATGAACATGGTCTTTTGACTGTGTTCACTACCACGATGTAGAAGGAGTGGTCATGTTAATCTACACAGACGAGCAATTATATGAACAACTCAGTGCATAAATACTTTCCTGGTGGCAGTTCTGGGGAAGACGGCACAATGCTAATTAGCATATGCCACTCTCTCTCTCTACCCCGCATTGCCTAATTAATATGTGGCATGGCTTTACCTACAGCCCAAAGCAGTGCTGCACATCTTCATCAAAAAGCCCTTATTTAGGCTGTCTCTCAGTAAAAAAAAGGTTACCACAAGAAGTACTCATCATATACACCTTGTGGTAACTTTTATGGATTTGGCCTTATGTCTTTCCTTTTCCCCTGTTTAAACATAACTGTCACTATTAGCCAGTCTCATTTTACTACTTGCATATATGCTCAGGCCCATGTTGTTCTTTTTCACCCTCTTCATCTATTTTTCCTCACCTACTTCTCAGCTAATCATACTTGCATCTTTCTGTTCCCACTATTGTAAAATCATCTATTATTTCATAACTAAATCAATCTTTAATTATTACTTCCTTTTTTGTAAGAAAATATTTGTTCTATATATATATATATATATATATATATATATATATATATATACATATATATATATATATATATATATACCAACTGACCCTGACCCTAACTCCTAACCTAAGGTCCGTCAATACTATCACACTCACCCTGACCTGCCAGCTAAAAACTAAACTCACTTAAACCTAAACCTACCTTAAATATTTGTCATTATTGCATATTATTGCCCCCTAACCTAAACTTCACTCCTAACCCTCCTAAACTAAAAAAAAACCAACCCAATAAAACTTACCCACCCTCCTACTCTCAACGCACCCCAAACAACACACAGCCACAACAATAGCAAAGCCACAATGACATCATTAGTATTTTTTTGAGTTTGTGTTTTTTTTTTTTTTCATTTTTTTTTTTGTTTTTTTGGGTTTCAGTTTTTTGGTTTTTTTTTTCAGAATTTTTTTTTCTTTTTCAGATTTTTCTTTTAATGATTTTTCAGGCTCTGAAAGAATTTCATATATATATATATATATATATATATATATATATATATATATATACACACACACACACACACACACACACACACACACACACACACACACACACACACACACACACACACACACACACACGTATACATATTGTTTGTACATTCTGTTCTGTACTGTGTATGTATTGCTTCTGTTTTTGAAAATGTATGGTTTAAAATTACTTTTTTATATATCTGCATTGTGGAGCTTATCTCTCTGGGCCTCTGCTGGAAAATGGCAATAACCCAAACAGACCATCCCAGTAAACAAATGCAAGTAAATAATAAATTATAAAGTGGAAAAGATGCACATAGAAAGCCCTTGCCATCCAACAGTCCCTCATTTTTTCAAACATCTAAAATGGACTAAAATTGTAATGTAAAAATTAATTTTAAGGAAGGACTCTGAAAATTTCTATGGACATACCTCGGATATTTACAAAAGGCTATAGTTAATATTTTTGTTTAATGTCAGATTTGTGAACATACCATTAATGTCATCACACTGCTTGTTATGGTCAACCACGTTAGCCAACACGGCTGAGTGCAGAAACATGTTCCATTCACTCTCAAGTATGGCTCCCAAATTGCTGAACATATTATCCTCCTCGGTGTTATATCGCATGATTGTTGTGCACAGCATGAAGGAAAAGCAGAGCTGGTGATTAATGAGCAAGGCACAAGAGACAACCTGCATGAAAAAAAATACATATTACTGCTTTTTCGTTGTTTCCTTCTGTGTCATGCTCTCTATCTACTCACAGTGAGGCATGTTTTTAAATAAATGTCTGAATTCATCTTTTTATTTGTTGTTCATTCCTAGATTTTCATTTGTCTTTGCATTAGACTAGAATTTTATCATTGTAAAGTCATTACATTTAATTAAATAAATGGACTCGACAATGACCATTATTTATTTCGGCAACACAACAGAAGTTATGACAGCTCTAGGCAATCTGACTTCCAAGTGTGATTTTAATGTTTTTGCACTGGACCCATTTAATAGTTACTGGATATCTAAATTCTGCTTACATAAACTGATACAATGCATGTTTCTTTGAGGTGATACATCCTTACCATAATCTTCAAGAGACAACAAAAATCCATAAAATGAGGTAGGAAACATTTACCCTCATTATAAGAAAGAGGGGCATCACCTGATGCACTTTTTTCATATATGTAATAAACCTGAGCTTTGGGTATGACACAGATGAACACAAATTTCTTATACTGCTCATGGCATCTATATCACTGTATTGCAAGCTAGCTCTCATGATATTAACTCAATCATTACCCTGCTTAACTTTTTTACTTGAAATTCCATCAGTATAAAGTTTTTCTGTCATGCATGGAATGCCACCATTACACTCCAAAATTGAGAAAAGGAAAATCTTGCTAAACACTTTTCTGATGTCAGAAAGGTGATTAACAAACGTTTGCTAAGCACTCCTATACACTGTTATGACTGAGTCTTACAGATTAAGACTGGCCAGCACCATCCAGCAAAGAGCAGCAGTAGAAAGTAAAACAGTTAAAAGCAGTTAAATACTTCACTCCTCCACACTTACAGACAAAACAGTGTGGCAGAATGAAATGTCTAATGGCTTTTAAAGGTGTCCTTCAGAGGGATACTTTGTTTCTGCCTGGTGTCTGCTTGGCAGCTTTAGTTATTTTGCTGACTTTAAAAAAATTGAAAACTGGTAAAACACTTCACATTCTTACACGTTTTTCTGTAACTGCAACTGGTAGAACATGTAGAAGATAAAGCCCCTTGACTAAAGTGAATCAGTGAGACCTGATCATAGCACTCAACTTGGATGTCAACAGCCATCTCTCAAATTTCACTCTCAAGTTGAACTTGTCATTCATGTTTCGAACACATAATAAGATAATTATTATTGAAGACTTGATAATATCATAATCCTTTACATTAAATATGGCACATCTCAGCCGTCTGAAGCCATGTTACACCAGCTCAAGCATGTGGAATGGGAATGCAGAATAAGATAGTGTGGTCCATGAAGTCGGTCCATATCACTACATACTGTGGCCTGGAAGGCCTAACTTCTGCATATGTTTGCTTCATGAATTCTACTACAGCTTAAACACTACTGATTTCAGGAGGAGGATGCTATGGTCAGTCACAAAGTCCTTTTAAATTTTTACAGCAAAACAATTTCTTGTCTTGAACATAGTTCCTCTCTTAAGATGGCATCCTGCTTTATTTATTATTGCCAGCCAGCTGAGGCTTTTGTCGTATGAAGTAACCGATTTGCTAACAGCACAGCTGTCCAAACTGCTGTTTTCAAACAAAAATTGTTCAAATTGTGGGAGTTTCATTTACTCCATGGCCAAAACTGGCAAATGATCAATCCAAATTTTTAACTAGTCACAGTGGAAACTCATGTCTGGAAAGTGGCTGCTGCAATGGCAGAAATGACTTAGCAGTGTTTAACCATACCCACCTCCCCCTAGTTTGTGCAGTATATACTGGGAAGGTGACACTGATGACCTTGCATTGCCATGTTCCTCTTACTGTATACTAAATAAAAAATGTAAGTCATTGTTGTTGCATTTTGTTTCTCACCAACTGCTGCCTGTGGACATTTTCGATACTATTCCTCACTCGGGCATAACAGATAAACTCTCCCAGCTAGGCAGCAACTGTATGTTACCAGATGAGTAGCTAACTGACTCATGGATAGAACCCACTCAGTCAAAATAGGGGAAGCCACCTCTAGTAGTAGACCCATAAAGAGCAGCATACCCCAAGGATCAGTCTTGGGGCCTCTACTGTTTGAGATATACTTTTCTGAGGTACAAGCCAAAACCAGTGGTCTGTGGCTGACCAAGTTTGCAGATGACTGCAAGCTGGGTGCTGTCTTAAATTCTCCTAGTGATGTGAATATCCTCCAAGAGGGCCTTACCCAAACTAATAACTGGTGCCAGAAGCATGGCCTCAAACTGAATGCCAAGAAATGCATCATTATCTCCTTTGGGGAAAATGGCATCCCTACTAATTATCAAATTAATAACAGTGTACTAAGCATGCAATCAGTTGTCAGGGACTTGGGCACCCAGGTTGAAAGCAACCTGACTTTTGACCACCACGTTGCCTCCATTGTATGGAAGGCTTTCTACATGGCCCACCTCATAAGTAAGGGTATTTCATTCGGGAACAAAGAAGTCATAACATCCTTGTACTCCTCCTTTATCAGACCCATTTTCGAGTACAATGCCCCTGTCGGTATGTACCTTGCCAAGCACATGCAGCAGCTGGAGCGACCACAGAGGTTCCTGACCAGGAATATCCAGGGTCTCAAACACCTATCCTATACAGATAGGGTAAAAGCCCTGTCCCTCTACTCAGTCTCATACAGACTGCTCAGAGGTGACCTGTGTCTGGCATAGAAGGCCATCCCAGACCCAGCCTTGACGGAGTTGCTGCATATCCATAAGTCAAACTCTATTCATGCAACCTGCATGCAAGGCCTCAACCTGGTCTGTGACATTAACAGAACTTGTTGGCAGGATAGATTTGTGTCCCAAAGACTCCCCCATCTGTGGAATAGACTCCTTCTCCATGTCAAGCAGAATACCTCACTAGTCCTCTTTAAGAGGAACCTGGACAACTGGATGGGAAACAGAAAATACACCCCTGGGATCCCACCTGTGTCCCTGCTGGACAGAAGAAACAGGTGCTGACTTTGTGGGAACATGATCAAAATTCTTGGCTAGGCTTATAAGGGCTTCCAGGCCAATAGCCTAGTATTATCCTATGAACCTATGACATTTAAAACACTGCACATAAAAAACTATAATATTCAATAGTAAAATGTTGCAATTTATGCTTGATCTCATGTTTTGCAAATAGAACTGATTGCTGTTTCCTGCCTGTTGCTGTGGTACTGCTACTATACAAATGTGACTTCCCTAGAATGTCAGAATAAGTGTTGACCGAATTTACCACAAGGATAGCAGAAAAGGGCTTTTTAGCACTTGGAGTAATTACCAAGAAATTCAGAGACATGTAAATTAGCTGATAATTCAACTTTGCAGTTAATGCGTCTCTGAATTGCTGGTTTCTGTGAGCATGCTAAAAGGCCCTTTTGCAGAACCACGAATTAAAAAACGCGCAAACCTTTAAACCACAAGCGAGAAAAAAAAAACAATAAGAGCCGGTAACTACAAAAAAACACTTGTTTAATATAAAAAGGCCCTTTTGTATTAGCGCATGAGGTCAGGCCTGTTTCTAAATCCTGGCCAATGTCTTTTCACTTCAGCCTGGGTGCAAAAATTGAGAAACTCAAAAGGAAAAACAATGTATTGTCATAATGAAATTAAAGCAGAACACTGCTTTATTAGAAAACAAAAATAAAAATGAAAACCTAGTTATTAGGAATAAACAAATAAAAATGAAAACCAGTTATTCTCATTTTATTTAAATCTTCTATAAAAGTAGTGTCTTGGTTTCCTCTAGACTTGAAAAGGGTCCACTTCCTCTGTAGTGGTACAGATAGAGAAACTGGTCCACTGGTCCTTAAGTCTTGTATTTAGGCTTCCACAAAGAGGGAATAATCTGTATGACTCAATGAAAAAAAATGAAGTTTAGCTACTACTGGATGTGAACCAGCCATAGTGTTAATACAGGGAGTGAATGTCTAGGAGAGACTTCCTGGAAAGTTAAGTCAGGAGTGTCCTGAATAGGCACTACAGCCTGGGCTTCTCCAGAAAGTGAGACAGGAGAACAGAAAAACCTCTTCACAACAAAGTGTCTCATATTTAATTTTATATCATTTATTAAACATGTTGCTGTCTTTTGGCTTTTCCCGGTTAGGGGTTGCCACAGTGGAACTCCGGTCCGCTAATGATTGGCAGTAGATTTTCATGAATGCCGAGGTGCCAGCTTGACCTTCAACCTTCAACAAAGTCACGCCCATTTACGCATGTCTTTCGAATGCCCACCCAACCACGGGGAGGACATGCAGACTCCACACAGAAGGCACTCCCCGCACTCCAACCGAGAATAATTATTTTAATTTTTTTTCAACCACTACTTTGATTCTACTATACTAACTAATGTTACTTGGAGTGACATTCATAATTGATGTACCTAACATAAGTGACATTACTGCATGTTGTTGAAGCCATGCTTCTATTTGTTATTTTTCCAATGGAATGTGGGTCATGAACAAAAAGGTTCAGTGTGCAAGCTATATAGCTAACAGTTAAATAAAGAAAACCATAATTATCAAGGTCAATACAGACTTATGACAATTATTTTGGACTTGCACTATTTGGCTTTCTGGATGAACTTCATCATAACAATAAATTGGAAAAAGTATAAATGAGATAGGGGGCAATTTCTCGATCACAGCATCCTTGGGACATTCCCTCTTCAGATGGATGGATGAAGAAGAATGTATTTGCGATTGATTGAAGAGAGAAAAGATTGCAGCAAGAGTATCCCAGCATAACAGTTTTTGTGCCACTGGCAGTATGAGGTACCACTTAACAGGCATCAGCAGATGGCAGCCGAGCTTATTTACTAGTGATGTGGCCTTCAGTGATATGTAGCTGCTGGTTACCAGAAAGTGGCTGTTTGGCATAAGTTTATTCTCTACTCTTAGGGCTTCTTCATATAAAGGATAGGAAGGCATTTGCCATGTTTGTTGATGTAATAAATCACCATCATGTTGTAGGAGTGGATAGCTATGGTGTCTTAGGATATGAAGTATTAGAAGGTCTGAAGTATGAGCAGGACCGCTCCCCTACTACTATCCACATTCATCCTCTTGCATAGGAATGTGTATAGGAATGTGTGGAGGGATCCCAACCCCCCCCCAAAACACAAAAATCACAATCAAAACATTCCGAGCCCTGGTAAAAAACACACCGAATCCCACACATGCATCAGAGGCCATGGGAAAAAGCTTCCTTAAAATAATCCCTGAAGCAGGTATGGTATTTGGGTTTTTTGCATTAACAAGCTAGAAGAAGTACTTAGAGGAAGTATATGCCCACCCTCATTCTTCAGCTACATAAACACACACACACACACACACACACACACACACACACACACACACACACACACACACACACACACACACACACACACACACACACACACACACACTCTCTCTCTTTTTCTCTTTACAACAGCTGTAGCCCATAACAGGAGGAATTGTTAAAGGTACATATGCACAACAATCATGCAGTCATGCTATGAAGCAATTTGGAGTGCATGTTCCAGTGCATGTACACCCCTTGGAGGCACAGTGGCAGTCCCCACTAAACCACTCTTTCCACGAGGGAAAAAATACAGTTAATGTGTCACTGATCCTTAGCAGCCAAACATGTAGATTTATAGGTACACTTACAAGGTTATTGATCTGTGAGGCTCTTTAGCAGCCTAACCATGCATTCCCACTGTGTTTCTAGCCTTAGTAGTTTAGTACCAATGCCTGTGTACTTTGTTCAAGTCTTGTTTAACCCCAGGTGAGATAATCCTTTAGCATTGTGTGAGAACCCTTTGTATAGTAAGTATGAATAGCTATAACCCTGGAGTGGGTACTTATATGTTCCCCCTGTCAGTAGGGGACAAGAGTGCCAAACCAGGGAATGAACTTATGATTTCCCATCCATGCATTCATTATGTGCTTGAACAAGGTAAGAGACGTACTTAACTTCACATGGACAGGATGGTAGTTTCAGAGAAGTGGTACTCCTCTCTGAGACATATCTATCCCTCCAGTATGTTCTAGTTATGCTGCAGTAGAGATTAAGGTCTACATAGTGGGTGTTTCAGACACTATTTGACTTACGGGTGTATAGAAGGTCTGCAAGAATGGAGTCAGTACAGGCTGTCTAATCAAGGCAGAGATGTCCCCTTAGCAGCATGTAGGGCTTTAAGAAGAGAGACAGAGCCTTGAGGCAATCAGTGTTTTTTTTTTTCTGATTTAGTTTCTTGATTTTCTTGGTGAGAAAACACTGAGGCCAATCAAGTTGAGTCAGGTGCTTCAACAGGTACATGCCAATAGGGCATTACATTCAATGACTGGCTTAATGAGTGCAATGTAAAGTGTAATGATTACCTCCCTAAATTTGGATGCCATACCCTTGCTAGTAAGTTATGCTATAAAGAAGGACTTCTTAACAATAGTCGACACATTGTAATCGAACAACAGCTCATTGTGTACATATGTTCCCATATCCCTTACTACTGGGTCAATTTTCAGGACAGCGTTGTCGAAATTACAGCTACAAGAGACATCTCACTTGCCAAAGGATACAATTATGCACTTTTTTTTAGTGTTTAGTTTTAGTTTTTGTTACCAGCTGTTTGTTTGTTTGTTTGTTTGTTTGTTTGTTTGTTTGTTTGTTTGTGTCAGGGCTTCCTGAAGGATCTTGATGTCTTCTGGAGAGTTTATTATAGCACTGAGTTTACAGTAATCAGCAAACTTTGTCAGGCATAAGCCCTCAACATTTGTCTTGACCTCTCTAAAGTAGATGCCAAAAAGGAATGGCCTGAGGACTCAGCCCTGGGGTATTTCACTAGTGACATGAGGTAGATCCACCCATAATAATTTCTTGGGTGCTATTTGTGAGCTTGTTTGCTATCCAGTAAGTTACATAAGGATTTATATTTATCTGGAATTTATTAACTATGCCTGAATGGGAGATGGTACTGAATGCCTTACGTGGTCCAGTTATGTGGTGTGAACAGTTTTTCACTCATCCATTTCTTCAGTGAATTTCTTAAAGAAGTTAACCAAGTTGTGTAGGCAGGATCTGCCTTTGACAAAACCATACTAGTTTTGGTCACTGTTTTGTCTTTGTTTATTAATTCTATAATGATCTCTTCCATAGCTTTACAGATGTGGCTGGTCAGGCTTATAGGTCTGTAGTTGCCCGGATTGGTTGCCACTCTGTGAAGGGGATGACTGCTGCATTCTTCCATTCATTTGGTACAAACCATGTTCAGAGGCTAATATCGAAAAGTATCTGTGAAGACAGGGCATGGCATGACCAATAGGCATCCTTGTATGTTATCTGGCCACACAGAAGCAGTGTTCTTGGTCCTGGATAGTGCACTTAGTTCTTGTTTCTGGGAGATCTGAGGGGGGAGGTGTGGATACTGTTAAGAGGTCTGGGCAGGAGGAGGGGAGGGAGGAAATAGGGGTTGAAATTAGAAGTAAGTTTATCTGCTAGTAGACTGGTTATGTCTTCAGGTTTACAGTATATTTACTATTAGCCTGGTGGAATTTTGAACTTTATTTCTGAGGTTTCTGACATGGTTAAAAATCCTTTGTGATTGTCTTTTGCCTGGGTTGCTATTCTTACCTAGTATCTAGCTTTAGTTGATTTAATCAGGGTCTAAAATTCTCTATTAGCCTTAGCAAGAGCATTTTTGGCATTTGCATAATATGATTTGTTTTTACATACAATGAGCTTTACCAAATTTTATTGTGCAGTCTTTTTTATATTGGTTGTCAGCTATTAGAATTTATTTTTAAACTTGGTGGTCTATTTATTTAAGATGGGAAAGATACTTTTATGCAGTTATTTACGTGTTCATAGAATTTGACAGTGAAGGATTCCACATTTGTAGCAGTGTGCTCAGGAAGTGAAACTTGAATTTTGACACGTCATCACTTAGCTTTAATAAATACACTTTGGCATAATCTGTGAATAATGAGTTATTGGAGAATGCTTCTGCTTCAGTCTTATGGTGAATAACAACTGATTTATGGTCTGATTTGACTATGGATTGTATTACAGCTGGAGGGGAACGGAGCTGACCCATACTGATAAAAAACAAGTCCAAGATTTTGTCACCTCTGGTTGGGGAATGGATTAGCTAATTTACTGAGTTTGTATTTATGAAGTCCAGAAATCTCTGGGCATACATGTTTGGGGATGCATAAGTTTTCAATCCCCTAAGAATGTTGTTTAGCTGAATGCTTAGGGCTTTTATATTGCAGAGGTAGGAGTCACAGGCCGGAGGGGGGCATCATAGAGGATGTCCTATTGTTATCTACAAAGTGATATGTTTTTTAATGATAAGTCTGACATGGAGGGTTCCAGGCCATTATCCTGCTTAATGAGTCTGGAGGTCCAGTTTTGTTTGATGAATATACAGACACCACCAACTTTAGTGCCTTTATTTAGTGTGGTGAGTCTGAACCTATGGTACATTTTGAAACCTTGCATTGGAGGGATGCTCTCAATACTCTTGAAACACTTCTCCATGATGATGCATATATCAATACATTCTAGGGTAAGGATTGCCAGTGTAGTTTTCTGTTTAGGCGTCTAGCATTGAGCAGTAATACCACAATGTTTTGCAAATTTTATTTTGCTATGTTGGAAGCTTTTGTAGACTGTCTTTGCCTAAAAAGGCACTAATGGTATGGATAAGATTTTTGCCAATATGTGAAAGCTTTGGGGGCTAGGTACAGGCCATTTCCAGCAAAGGAGTTTGGACTATCTACCATGTCCTCCCAGACATATATTGTACTCATTTTGAATGACACCATGAGCTAAGCCAATTATTAAAGTCAATCATTTTTGTTCATACTATGGTATCACCCTAGGTGAAGGTAAAATGCTGCTCAAGGCTAGATTCACACCAGCCTCAGCCACCTATTCCAAGAGCTCCATCATGTCTCTCTTTCTCTTCTTATAGTCCAGGGAGGTATGTCTCAAATTGTTTACTCCCATGTGTACTGTGACTTTGTCATATGTGTACTTGTGGTGCAAGGACTTGAGTGCATATGTGATGTGGCGAATTCTGGCACTCAATAGACAACTGCCTGTGACCCTCACCTTACTCATCCTGGTGAGGGGTACAGTAGTGTGTCTCACTCTATGGAGTCAGCTATGACTAAGAGGCTAGAATGTCTGGAGTTTTGCCTTATGGGCTTCTGAACTGAGTCAAAGAGAGCCTTAGATGCATGTTTCATGGTGGGTGCTGCCTGAGATGAGTGCTCTTGAGGTTGCTGAGGCTACTTGTTTCTTAGGTCACATTTAGGAGTAATTTATGGTTTAGATAGATTACCTTTAAGTGCCTCAGCTTGTGTAGGTGTTTGGTCCCTATTGAGTGTGATAAGTATGGTGTGGTATTTTGTGTTACTGACTGCTTGTTTGCCATTTGTAGTGGCTTTATGTGAAAGCATTGCCGCTAATAAGATTTTATAACTACATCTTTCTCACACTGTGTCAGTTTGTTTAAGTAGTAGGTGGGTCAGTAAATATGAAGCAATTGCTGCACTGCCTCAGGGTGCCCATTTCCACCAAGATGGCTACAGAAACAGAAAGTGCAAGTCCATGGTTCCATGTGCTTACTAATGTATACAGAAGGAGGAAGTAGTGCCTATGAGGTTTAGAGATGATAACAGGAGGAGTTATATTTTTGGTAGTGAAGATAATCCAGGGTAACTAGAGGTGCAATATAGTGCTTGTCTCAGAGTTACACACAGCTAAGAATCAATGATCCTTTACCCCTTATCTCACCAAAGGTAAAGAGTAGCAATAATTCCAAGCTTCCTCCTGAGTAGTAGTATTAACCACATGTTGATCGGTTAAGTACGCTTGCTGTAGTCTTCTCTTGGTAGATACTCTGTATGGAACCTACAAAATTTAGACACAACTAAAAGTCAACTGCACAAAGGCCCCGAAGAACTTCACACCAAAACTGCAACCAGAAACCACCCAATCCATGGCCAGCAGAAAAGCAGTCTACTTCTCTAACCAGGAGGAAAGCAGCAGCATTAGTCCCAAGCCGGGTCCTAAGAAGTAATTTTCAGTTTTTCCAGTGACTGGTAGTACTCAAAGGGTTCACACAGAGTATTGCTGCTTCACAGATATAAATCTCCCTTACAGGACCTCAAAGCATATAGGGCAGCGCAAGTGAGATACATGGAATAAAACAGAATATTTTACAAGACTTGCTTATCAACAGTGAGTAGAGCACAAACTCAGAGAGTCCTCAGCAATAACCAGGGTCTAAGGGTCTATTTCGCATACATAGCATAATGTTTAGTAGTTAAAAAGAAGTTATGTCTTACCATAACATTCCATTTGTATTGTTGATCCTCGTTCAGTCATTATGTATGGGTATCGGTTCTGAGCTCGGAACCGAGCTGGCCATTTTCCAAGCTCGCGTCAGCTTCAAACTCTCGAGCTAAACTCTTACCCACAATTCCCCTCTCCCTGTTACCTCAGATTGAGTTTGCAAGTTAAGAAGGTAGAGGCTACCTCTGGTCAAATAACCTAAGAGAACTGGATGGTGAGATCCACTAGAAACCACAGGAGGGGGAAGGAGGGAGGGTCGTAATGACTGAACGAGGATCAACAATACAGATGGAATGCTATGGTACGACATAACTTCTTTATCTGATATTGTTAATCCTCATTCATTCCTTACGTATGGGACAGAGTCCCCAGCTACCTCTATTTCTGGGAGGCTGTCATGGAAGGACATTCCTGAGCACCATAGAACCGAAAGATGCTCTTCCCCTGGAGGCCAAATCCAATTTGTAATGATTGATGAAGGTATGAGGCGTAACCCAAGTTGCAGCTGCACAGATGTCATGTAAAAAAGCTTTGGCATGGAAGGCAGCAGAAGTTGCCTCTGACCTTGTTGAATAAGCTTTCATGGTAGTAGGCAACGAGATATTACGTTGTGTATAAATGAAGGTCACACAGTCCTTCAACCATCTAGCTAATGTGACCTTAGCAGCAGCCAATCCTAATCTACGTCCAGAAAAGGCCAAAAATAACTGGTCAGATTTACGAAAGGGTTTAGTCCTGTTTAGGTAAAAATGGATTTGTCTGTGTATATCAAGGGTATGTAGGCAATACTCTTCTCTGTTTGCATGGTTGGGAAAGAAAACTGGCAATTCAATGGCTTGATTAATGGACATTTCAGAGATCACTTTAGGCAGAAATGATGGATTACTTCTCAGAAACACTCTATCTCTATGAAAAATCAAGTATGGACTCTTGATACATAAAGCTTGAAGTTCAGAAATACATCTGGCAGAAGTAATAGCGACTAAAAACAAGGTTTTCCATGACAAATACTTGAGGTCGTAAGAAGAGACTGGTTTAAAAGGTGCCATTGTCAGAGCTTGTAGAACTAATGATAAATCCCATGGTTGAATAGGTTCTCTAAAAGGTGGCTTCAGATGATTCACACCTTTTATGAAGGTCTTGCACAATTTATGGGACATAAGAGAGGAATCTTGGAGACCCTCATGAAAATTAGAGGCTGATAGACCCGATTGAAAAAGGTCGGCCAGATAGTCTAGTATTATCGACACTGGTGCTGAAAAGGGGTCTAACTTGTTTATCTTTCAGCCAACAGGTAAATCTTTTCCACTTGCTCAGATAAGTAATTCTAGTGGAGGACTTATGAGAAGCAACGAGAATATCATGTACTGGTAAGGAAAGATCATTCTGCCTGGCAATCAAGGGAATTGGAGTAGCCAAGCCATTAGCTTCAGGCTGTTCAGAGTGGGATGAATCAGATTCTGTGGGTGTGAGATCAACTCTGGGATTGGATGGAGGATCCATGGTCAATCTAGTAGGTGAGGCCAAAGGAATGGGAACCAAATCTGTCATGGCCAATACGGTGCTATGAGGATTACCTTGCTCTTCAACCGCTGGGCTTTCTTCAGAAACTGGGGAATGAGAGGAAAGGGTGGAAATGCGTAGAGAAGGCCCAAGGTCCAATCGTGAACTAGAGCATCCCTGGGTGACTGTCCCGGAGGGGGAATCAGGGCGAAGTAGTTGCTGCATTTGTAGTTGGCCGAGGATGCAAAGAGGTCGCAGCAAGGACGGCCCCAGCGGTGGAAGATCTCCGCCGCTATCAAGGGATTCAGGGACCACTCGTGAGGTTGCAGAATGCACCTGTTGAGGCTGTCTACTATCACGTTGGAACTCCCGGGAATGTGCATTGCTAGAAGAAAATGGTTGGTAGCCATCGCCCATTGCCATATCCTCATGGTCTCTCGACAAAGGGGGTAAGATTTGGTTCCACCTTGCTTGTTGATGTACCAGACCACCGCCATGTTGTCTGATTGAATTGTAACTGTCCCAGATGGCAGCAAGGGATGGAATGCTTGCAATGCCAAAAGCACCACCCTCAGCTCTAGAACATTTATATACAGATGAGCCTCTGTTGGGACCAAGTGCCTTGGACTGTCTGTCCCTGACATAGCCCCCCCACCCCATCAGGGAGGTGTCCGTTGTCATTGTGGCCTTAGGTTGCTGGGGGTAAAAGGGGTGAGACCAGTGAGAGAGATTGTGTGTCATCCACCAATTTAAATCCTGTTTGCACCTGTGGGTTACTTGAATCATGGCTGAAAGAGGATGCTGAAAAGGATACCATTGGGTGAGCAGTAGTCATTGTGGAAGCCTCATGTGAAACCTGGCCAGGGGAACAATGGTGATGGAGGCTGCCATGGAACCCAACAGCTGTAGAACCGAGTGAGCCATGGATTTTTCCTTTGAAAGGATTGGAATTAGTTCTTGCTTTATCCTTAAAATTCTGTGCTCTGGAATAGCAGCTCTGCAGTTTTATGTGTCCAAGGTAACCCCTATGAATTCTGTCAACTGAGATGCGGTGAGATTGGATTTCTGCCAGTTTATGGTTACGCCTAGCCTTTGAGCAGCGAGGAGAGAGTATGCCAGGGCTTTTTCCAGTAGATGTCAGGTGGGGGCAGAAATGAGACAGTCGTCTAGGTACAGAAACACCTGGAATCCTTGAAGTCGCAAGTGAGCTATGACAACTGCCATGCACTTTGTGAACACTCTGGGGGCTGTAGAGAGTCCGAAGGGCAGTACTCTGAACTGGTAGTGACTGGCTCCCGCACAGAAGTGCAGAAATCTTCTTGATGGCCTGTCCACCTTTATGTGGTAGTACGCATCTTGAAGATCTATAGACCACATCCAATCATCTTTTTCCAAAAGCAGGAGGATAGACTGTATAGTGACCATCTGGAATTTTTGTACTCTCACAAACTTGTTCAATACACTGAGATCCAAAATTGGTCTCCAGTCCCCGGGTTTCTTTAGCACCAAAAATAGTCTTGAGTAGAATCCGGATCCTGTCTGGTCTGGAGGGACTATTTGGATGACTCTTTTTCTTAGCAGCTTTTCTATCTCTAGTGCTGCTTCTTCCATTTCACTGGGTGGAACATCAGGAAGATTTTTTAAAGGGACGGGACAAAGATCAAAGGGGATATAATAACCTCTGGTTATGATCCTTTGTACCCAAGAATCAGTGGTGATGGTTATCCAGGCAGAAGGGTACAAGGAGAAATGTCCCCCAACCACCTCCAGAGAAAAGGAGTTGGGCTGCTCTTCAGGAGCGCTGGTAGGATTGGCCAGGGAAAGAATCCCTGGAACCCTGGTTATGCGGTCCCCCTCTGCCCCAAAAGGAGTGTCTTCCCTGTGAGTTTCCCCCTCTGCCTCTGGGGGAGAACTCGGCCTGTGTGTCACGGAAAGGACCCTGAGATTTCTTGAACCATATCTTCCCACTCTTTTGGTTTTGGGAGAAAGCACGTTGAGGGGAAAAATAACGGACACCTATGGCAGAAAGGGTCTTACTGTCTTGTTCACATCTGGCCAGTGTGCTTTTAACTTTGGGCCCAAACAACGAGGAGGGCTCAATGGGGGCATTAAGAAAGGAAGACTTAAAAGGTTCCATGAAGTTGCACAAGAGCATCCAGGCGTGTTGTCTCAAGACTGCAGCTGAACCCGCCACTTTAGCTGCTCTTTCTGATGCGTGAGATATCAGTTGCATAGCGGAGTTAGATATAGACTCAATGGTGGCCAGCTGAGAGGCCACTTTGTCACGGACCTCATCAGACACTGCACCAGCCAAGGTTTCAGAGAGCTCAGAAACCAGATCCCTTTGAAGCCTGGTAAAATGTGTCATATAATTCAGGGACCTGATAGCAAAGGTCGCTGAAGCAAAAGTGCACTTCCCTATTCTGTCCAGGACCCGGGACTCTCTGTTAGGCAGATGGACAGTCTGGCTTTCTTCTTCTGCCAGATCCTTTTTTGTTGTGGCCACCACCACCAAAGCATCTACAGGAAGACCTTTGGACCAATGAGGATCTGAAGCAGGAGGGGACAAGATCTTATCTGGCCTCCGGAGAATAGCTTCAACAGTATCAGGGGCCATCCAAGCACACTGCACGATGTACTTGACAGGTTCATCATCAGGTGGAGTAACCCAGGAGGTAGGGTCCAGGCAGGAAAAGCCTGCAGGAACACAGATTCCTCAGGGGTTGGATTAGAGGGCTGCCAGTCACCTCTCTGTTTCAGGATTTCAAGGATATCGCCAAAGCATACCTCAGAGGGTGACAGAGGGGATCCTTCCCCCTCATCAAAATCTGTGTCTTTGGTGAGAGACTCCTCTGTGGAGTCCATGTGCTTCCTCTTACACAAACTTTTCCGGTGGACCTCCTCAGCGGGAGAAGCTGGGGAAGACAACGTAAAAGGGGATTCCTGAGGGAATATGTCCTGAGACCCTTGCACCCGGTGTCCGCTAGGTGCAACTTGTGAAACCAGTGTACCAGAGGAGGGAGGAGGTATAGACAGTCCAGTATCGCCAGCAGCAGTGAAAGCCTTCTCCATCAGTTGGAAGGCTGGTCCACCCGGAGAGGAGTGTATGTCAAGGACAGGGTGCACTCCTTCCCTAAGTGGCTCAGCCTGCCGACTCGGAGTCCCTGGATGGCTGTGGAGCAGCAAGCTATGCGTATCACAGCTAACATCCTGGGTCGTAGCAAAACTTTCTTACCATGAAGGCAACTGCAGTTCCTTAGTGAGATCCATAAAGGGAACCGCAGAAGGGGAAGACTGTATTATATCCATGGACTTCAGAGGCAATGAAGGAGGAGAATAAGAAGGTGTCTTTGGAGATGGGTGATCACCTCCCAAGGAAGGATAGTTCCTGGGGGGTGGAATACCTCTGGCCATGAATGCCTGGTCCACAAGACGCAACACATCATGTTCAGAAAGACTTCTAGTGGACCTCAAAGAGGCTGAGGGAGAAACAGGCCTGTCCACAAAAGAGGCAGACTCGGTGCCCATCTCATCTGATCACACCGAGGACAACGGTGCCAAAAAAGTCTGAACTACTGTAGTCTGCACTGAAGAAGTCATCGGTACCGATGTCATTGTCTGCACCGACACAGGGATCAGTGCCGAAGTGGTTGTCGGTGCCAAAACTGGAACCGACAAAACTGGAGTCAGTAATAAAGGCCTCGATTCCAAGGAAGATGTCGGACCCGACGCGGTCAAGGTCTGCACCATCTGGACAGTCGGTGCCGATACAGTGGTAAAGGTCTGAACCGAGGAGCCCTTTGGTGCTGATATGTAGAAGGCTGCAGGAGAGGACGGAGCCAAAATCACTAATGGAGCCGAAGGCCTCAGTGCCGAAGGTCTGGGCACTGAAAGCACTGGGGCTGACTGAGAGAGCTCCAGAGCTGAAATTTTTGCCTTTTTAGATTTTGGTTGGTGAGCGTCCCCAACTAGGGACGAAGGCAAGGATTTAGCCTTTGTGGAAACATCCATTTTCTTATGGGCTTTAGGAGGGGTTGAGACCTCTGACCCAGAAATAGCCTCTGAAAAGGGAGATTTTAGAAGTCCCTTCAGTATCAGCTTATTTTTCCTTTCTAATAAAGTTCTATTAGAAAAGTTTTCACATATAGTACAAGGTGGTTCAACAGATAAATGGGAAGCTCTCAAACAATAAACACATAAAGAGTGTGCATCAGAAGTCGGTAGTTTGTGTCCACAATCAGAACACCGCTTAAACCCCGGACTACCCTTTTTATCTGCCGTATTAACAAATAGAAAAGTACCACCAATGGTACAAGACAGTACCCGAAGGTATGAAAAAGAAAAGGAAAGGGATTACCAACGAAGGTAAGGAGAAATTACCTCGTGATAAAAAGGGTAAGTAAAGGACAGAAAAAACCTGAGGAAATTATGAACGCTAGATGCGATAGGGCAAGAGACAATAAAATATCAACTTTTCTGTCAGAAAAGTAATTTGTAAAGCAATTAAACAACAATTGACTGTACTTAGCTCAAGAGAAGTAGCTTGAAATGACCGGATGGCAACGCGGCAAATGAAATCTGATGTAACAGGGACAGGGGAATTGTGGGTAAGAGTTTAGCTCGAGAGTTTGACGCTGACACGAGCTTGGAAAATGGCCGGCTCAGTTCCGAGCTTGGAACCGATACCCATACGTAAGGAATGAACGAGGATTAACAATATTAGATACTATGTTACACCACCTGTAAATGTTCTTCTCTGGTAAAAACCCCTACTCTCAATCACAGTACCCAAGAGATTATGCACCTGTTGACAGTTAAACTCTTAGTTCAACCTCTACCCCAACATAGTGTCATGTAGTTCAGCAAACAACACACAAGCACAACGTATTTAAAAACAAAGTAAAATAATAACACTCTTCAAACTCTTATCTTTCTTGACTGTTGTGCATCTGGCAAGTTTTCTGATTATATTTTCTTACTTCATAGGTCTCTCTATGGAAAGCTTCCATAGCACGATGTAAGCATAATAATGGCTGAGGTTATTTTTATCACACAGTTTCATGGCTGTTGTCATTGCCATTATACTAATGATCCTGTTCAGAGTGAATATTCTGAAACTGCACTTTTACCACATCATGCAGTTCACCTATACTATGCTTCAAGCTCCGTCAACATCATGAACTCACAGGAGTACCTGCAAAGCACCCTATGCATGGTTGGGTGGGTTATTGTCCCCTGTGAGGATGTGGGAACAGCTATTATAATACTATGGCCTGAAGAGGTAGAAATCAACAGAAATGGAAACACATGTTTATAGTGTGCTGATCATAGTTGTAACATGCCATAGTTTACATCCAAACCCATGCCATGTATATTAGTGTTACAGTATGATAGCATTGTAACTTGTACTAATAAGGTGCTCAAAGCTGTGCATCATATGTTGATATCAGCAATGTGTGTGGAGATGAGAAAGCTATCACTTTTCTCTAGACTGTGACCTGCTATGTGGCCATGGCTCCTGAAGACACTGAGAGCAGCAGGGCTGCTAGGTGGGGCTCCAAAGAGAGAAAGATATTTCTATTTTATGTACAGGGATCATGAAAAGCACCTACTGAGGGACTGTTATGGGGGTACCCAGTATAAACAGGATGCCTGCCACAGCTTTGCCAGGGAAGTGACTGTTGCTACTGGCATTAGCCACTCTGGACAACAGGCTGACACCAGAAATAGTGTCCTGAAGTGGCACCATTCTGACCTTTATAATAATGGGAAGAAGAGGTAAGCCAGAGTACCTGAGATAAATAGTAAGTATCCAGAGCAGGTCACTGCTCTGTTATTTTAGATACTGTTACATTGACCCTTGCAGGACATTTAATTCATAATATTTGCAATGGTTCTTGTTTATCAACTTAAGACCAGATTGAAAAAAATAGGCTCCTGTACCACAGAATAATGAAGCATTTCACTAGACACAGAGGTAAGTATGATGCCTCTTATTTTATAGTTTTATAAACCATAGTACAATTGCATTATTTGTTGCTACATTATGTAGAGGTACTGGCAACACTCATATATAACAGTAATATGCACTGCCTGACTCAACATTTCTTTCCTCTCTCTCTCTCTCTATATATATATATATATATATATATATATATATATATATATATATATATATATATATATCACACACACACACACACACACACACACACATATATATATATATTCTGCCTTGTTAAAACACACTCTCTCTCTCTCTCTATATATATATATATATATATATATATATATATATATATATATATATCCTGCCCTGTTAACACCCATGCACACTCTTTAAGTTCAGGGGATCCTCATATTCCACATTTACATATAGTTACTTGGCTCATTCTGCCTGTACAGCATGGCTACTACCACATACAGCCTGACATGTGGGGTTGTTGGCACAGTGATACACTGTGAATACTGCCACAGGGCAGAATGGCATATAGAAAGCAGGTAAACATCTCATCATTTGGACCATGCTTTGTCCCATCATATGCTCATACAAATAGATGCCTTCCACAAATGGCATACCAATGGCATTCATGGATTACTGAACTTCCATTCCATGGTGCGTACCATCCTACATTATGGCATTTGCCAACCATATGCTGATAGAAAGCTGCCTGCACTGCCAACAGTTGCTTGCCTGCCTTTGGTACATCTCCTCACTAGTAACATATGCATTTTGAGTTACATGTATACCGACACTGTTGAAGACCATACAGAATTTCTCTATTTTTGTCCCATATAGCATACCCACAGGGGCATACCCACACACACCCTCCATGGCTTTTTATGGCCAACATCACCATTCTGTCATTGATGAACCGCACCCCCAGGCCAAGAATATGTCATTGCTGCAGTACTGTAAGCACATCATCCAATACAGCCATTGCACATTTTCTACCTAGTCAGTAGTATTAGTCCTGGCACAGTGATATATTTAGCACCTGATTAGTCCATTTGTAGGCACCAGTAAGACTGATCATCAGATGAAGACGAAGGAGCACCAAGGGACGTTTTGGGTCCAGCACTATTTAAATAACCTAATATGTGAGCAATGTGTCCAGCCTCTCCATCAGTGAGCAAATACATATTTTCAGCACTTTCATGTAGTATAAGCTACATGCCTGGGACTTTCTTACCCTGTTCTTTAGATTGCAGATATCGGGTACTTTGCAGCACAAGCACCTAATTCTGTAGACAGCCCCCACAGAGATTGATCAGATGGAAATATGGCCTGCCCCTGTCTAACCCTGTGGATGCATTACTCATATAGAGAGTCCTTTTAACCAAACTTCCTCTAATAAACATAACTCCATTAAGAACCAAAATATATAGACATTTGGCTCCTCCTTTGTAGTTGCACCACATCAACAACTGACACTCATTCAGTAATCAGGCTGCTGTCTGTATAAAGGATTCTGCTATTATTCCTAAATTTAATCCTGTAATTGCTGGCATGTCTCATGCTAGTTTACACTGTCTTTCTAGTGTATGTGTTACCTGTCCTGTAATGCATTCTGTGGGATGGGAGCATTCTCTGACTATTAGAGTTGCCATACTTCAACCATTACCTCATCCCACACTTCCTGCATAACACAGGTGACAGGAGCATTGCCATCCACAATTAAATAGAGATAACAGTACCCAGATGGCATTTGGCTGTGCAGCATAAGTTGAACTCAGGACAAGAACAAGAAGAAGGGAAGGTGATAACCATGATTTAATAATGTAATATAACTTTATAAAGTAGCTTGACAATTGTAGGCCAGTTACCCTCCTGAAATCCCTAGAAAAGGGATGGAAAGTGTAGATCAGAGTGTGTGTGTACCTTTAAGAGCCATTTCAGTCCATTGGCACGTGCATATAAGTACTGAGCATAAGCAAGTAAGAGTGCCATTTTGAGTGAGTAGCCGGAATGAAAGCATGTATGTGTGTAGCAGTCAGTCAGTTAGTTCTTTTAAGTTTAATGTTCCAGTCAGCCATCCTGATGTGTTTGTGTGTAATAAACTACTTAAATGAACACCCAACCTCATTGTCTTATTTGAATACACAAGACGAGTGACATGGTGTCAGTATGGGATCCAAAGTGAAACTTCTTCAAGACCATGAGGCACACAGCCATAATGGGAGGAATATACAGAAGGGAATCATCTGAAGCTCAAATGACTCACAAACAGGCAGAAGGATTTCGTAGATGTGTTGATAATAATGTTGCTGAAAACGTGAGAGTGTTTGAGCAAGAGTACAATATTTTTATACAGGCTGCTTTTTCTGACAAAGTTGCACATACAAAGGCATTTATTCTGCTTAATTTAGATGGTTCAGAAGCCATTGAAAGAGAGCGCTCATTTATGTATGCCCAATCTGTATATGCAGGGGAGGGGGAAGACCAGCATATTGTGGTACTGGCTGAAATGTGGGAAGACCCTCAGTGCTTAAAACACAAATTTAGCGAAATGTGTAATCCCCAAATAAATATTACAGTGGAAAGGCACATATTTTACACAAGAGATCAAAAAGCCTGGTGAAATCAATCATCAAAAGAAAGGAGTGCAGGAAGAAGTGAGAGATAGAAAAGACTGACCAGGCTAGGAATGGCTACTGGCTGGCAAACAAAAAAGCTAAGACAGTAGTTGCGATAGTAAGGAATAGGGCCTTGGAGGCACTCTACCAACTTCTGGAAAGTGACTCAGTAAGGGGCACAAAGAAACTATAGCAGGATGCAAGGCAAAGACAGAAAGATAAAGAAGATAGTCAGACATCCTTCATAAGGGATGCCGGCAACAACCTGCTTACCAGACCACAGGACATCAAAGGCAAATGGAAGGAGTATTTCCAGCATCTTCTGAATGAAGAAAACCCCACAGAAGCTATACTGCCCCAGAAACAGCCTACAATGAGAGAAGAAGAAGAGCCCACCTTAGAAGATGTAAAAACAGCACTAAGGAAGATGAAGTCAGAAAAAGCAGCAGGCCCAGATGACGTCACAGGAGATATGATAAACATGCTGGTTGAGATAGGGGAGAAATGACTCCTGAGGGTACTAATGGCAGTGTGGAGAGAAAGGTGTATCCCGGATGACTGGAGAATAACCATACTCATGCCAGTATACAAGAAAAAAAGGGACATCCACAACTGTGGGCAATACAGAGGCATCAAACTCCTACCACATTACATGAAAGTTCTGGAGAGGGTGATTGATAAATGGCTATGCAGAGTAGTAGAGTGTAAGATGGGAGATGAGCAGTTTGGATTCAGATCAGGATGCAGCACAATTGACCCGATGTTTGCACTGAGACAGATACTTTAGAGATGAAGAGAGAGCCCATCTGGACATTCCTAGACTTGGAGAAAGCATATGACAAAGTCCCAAGAAAGCTGATCTGGGCTGTGCTGCGGTGGTCTGAAGTCCCAGAAACATTGTGTTTGGCCTCATAGATGGGTTCCCAGTGGGAGTGGGTGCACACCAGGGTTCAGCTCTGAGCCCATTGCTGTTCATACTGGTGATGGACTGCATTAGCAAACAGGTTGGAGGGGACAGATCAACAAAGCTGCTGTATGTAGACAATGTAGCAGTACAGGCAGACTCTGAGCTAGAACTTCAGCAAAGGATAGGAGAATGGAATGCAAATATGAAGGCACATGGGATGAAACTAAGCACATATAAGACGGTGGTAATGGCAGCAAATTGGGGAAATCAGAAGAAGCTGATAATAGAGATAGAAGGGAAGATAGTGGAACAGGTAAACAGCTTCAAGTATCTGAGTAGGTGAGGAGAAGGGCAGTCTGAATAAAGAGGTCAAAGCTAGAATCAGAGGGGCTGCAGCCAACTGGCATAGAGTATCAGGTGTAGTCTATGACAGAAGAATGCCAAATAAGCTGAAAAGTAATTGTGTGACCAGTACTACTGTATGGTACAGAAACATTAGTAGTAAAGGTTGAACAGCTGAATAAGCCAGAGGTGATGGAAATGAAGTGCCTGAGAAAGGTAGTAGGATGCACACTGTGCAACAGATGAAGAAATGAGGACATAAGAGCAGAAGCCAAAGAAGCTCCAATTGCAGAAAAGATCAAAGAAAACAGATTATGGTGGTTTGGACACATGTGGAGAAAAAGCAGAAGACAATCTGATGAGGAAGATTTGGGACAGACAGGAAGACATTAAGAGGAAGTGAGGATGTCCAGCGAAGAGGTGGATGGATTGTGTGAAAAAAGATCTGCGACAGTCAGGCATGAGTGTTGAAGAAGGCAGGAGTGTGGCACTGAATAAAGAGAGTTAGGGACAGTAAAAACAATATCCCGACCCCATGTAGAAAAAATGGGAAAAGGGGGGGGCTGATAATGATGATAAAAAGCCTGGTGAAACTTTTGCAGCATATATAACTGACTTGAGAAGCAAGGCAAAAGCATGTAGGTTTGGTGATTTAAGAGATGAGTTGATAAAAAGGCTTGTGTGCTGTATTAAAGATGATGTAGTGAGAAAGATTTTGCTTCAGGACAGTCATTTAACTTTTAATTAGGCCATAAAGATTTGTCAAATATATGAGCTAACAGAAAAGCACACAAATATGCTTGCAAATGAGAAAAGCATGCTTCTAGTGCCTTCCAGTGCTAATAATGATAGTATGCAGCACAAGGTTAAAATATACAGGCCTAAGGGTGTGGTCACTTCAGCAAAACCCTGTGTCTCTCTAGCAAATCTGTGGTCGCTTCAGAAAACCCTGGGCCTCCCTAGCAAAACCTAGAGCAGCTTCAGTAAAACCCAGAGCACACTCAGTAAAGCAGAGGGGTGAGTCAGAAAAAGTGACAAGCCTCATAGTCAGCTGTTGTAATTGTGGAGGTAATTATGAACCTAAATGAGAGAAGTGCTTAGCTTTTGGTCAGCAGTGTCACACACGTAAAAAGTGGAATCATTTCAAAAAGTTCTGTAAATCAAAAGGGGCACATTTTTTTATTAAAAAAGAGCATTCAAAGAGGCATATTGATGAAGTAGAAAGCTGCAACCTTACTTTTTATGTTGACTGTATGTCAGTGCCTGATGAGGCAATCAATGCAGTAGACTTGTGGGCAAAGAATGAAGTGCTTTGTACTATTCTGATTAATGGGACACCTGTAGAGCTCAAAGTTGATACTGGTTCAAAGTGCAATATTATGTCAGCAGAAATGTTTGCCAAAGTAAAAGCTAGTGAGAAGCTTGATCTGGCAAAGTGTGCAAAGCTTGTTGCTGATGGTGGTGAAGATATCCAAACAAAGGCTCAGTTGTGCTTTCATGTTACTCTGCTAGGAACAACTATGATTTACAATTTCACATAGTCAAGAGACATGTGCAGTCATTGTTAGGCTTCAGAGACAGTTTGAAAATGGGAATGCTTTCATTTAATGCAGAAGTCTGCCATGTAAGCACTTGTAACAACAACAATTTTGCATAAACTATTTATTCTGACTCTGCTGATCTTTTCGAAGACAAGTTAGGCAAACTCCCAGTTGTGTACTCCATGAAGTTAGACCATGAGGTAAGTCCAGTTATCAGACCAGCATGGAAAGTTCTAGTAGCCATGAAAGGCAGGGTCAAAGCTGAGCTAGACAAAATGGTGCATCTAGGAGTAATTTGTCCAGTAGAAGAACCAACTGAAAGGGTATCCTCCATGGTGGTAGTTCATAAGAAAAGCTCTGATGATATTAGAATATGCATTGATCCAAGAGATTTGAACAAATCACTAAAACAATCTCATCATCCAATGCATACAGTTGAGGAAGTTGTTGCTCTTATGCCAAATGCCACTGTTCTTTTTGTCTTAGCTGCAAAAAGTTAATTTTGGCAAATTTTGCTTGACCGAAAATCTTCATTGCTAACCACTTTCAGTACATCATTTGGAAGGTACAGATTTTTGAGAATGCCATTTGGGATAAATTCTACCAGTGAAGTTTTTCAACATGTGATGGAATGATTCTTTTTTGGCTATCCATGTGCTATAATAGTAGATGATATTCTTGTAGGAGGCAATGGTGAAGTTGAACATGATAGAAACCTCAGGAAAGGTCTGAAACATGCTTGTGAAGTGAATCTTAAGCTAAATCCTCAGAAATGTAAGTTCAGGCTACAAGAAGATACTTATGTGGGTCATTTGTTTACCAGTTCAGGCTTACAACCAGATCCTTCCAAGCAAACTGCACTTCTACAGATGCTAGCTCTAGACAATGTCACCTCCTTACAATGTTTTCTTGGCATGGTCAACTATTTGGGCAAGTTTATTCCAGATCTGAGTGATCTTTCAGCACTGCTAAGAGAGCTGCCATGAAAAGATGTAACCTGGTCTTGTTTGGAACAACACCGAAGAGCATTTGATGTCCCGAAACACAGAATTGTCAGTCCACCCACTTTAAAATATTATGATGTTCACAAACCTGTCACTCTTTCTTGTGATGCTTCAAAATTTGGTCTTGGTGCAGTCACTTTTCAAGAGGGCAGACCAGTAGCCTATGCATCCAGAACTCTAACCCGGATTGAGATGCAGTATGCTCAAATAGAGCAAGACCTCTTGGCAATTGCGTTTGCATGTTCAAAGTTCCATGATTATATTTATGGCTGACCTATTCAAATTGAAACAGACCACCAGCCTTTAGTCACTATTTTGAAAAAGCCAATGCATACAGCTTCTGTGAGATTGCAACACATGATATTAAAGTTGCAAAAGTACAATTTTCACTTGGTTTATGCAAAAGGAAATCTTATTTATCTTGCCTATACTTTATCCAGATTGCCCAGAAAAACCACGGAACAGCATGAAAATGAGAAACCTGATTTTGAAGTCATGGAAGTGAGAAATTTTTCTTCCACATGTCTTGATGAGATTAGAACTCACACAGCTTCATAGCCAGTTTTCCAGAAGATCAACCAATTTATCAGTCGTGGATGGCCATCAAAGCAATCTTGTTTACCACCAGACATGCAGCAGAATTTTCCTTACAAAGATGAGATTCTGATGGAAGATGGTATCATCATGAAAGGTCCAAAAGTGATTTTTCTGAAATCCTTGCAACAAGAGTATATTAAAATATTGCATCATGGCTGTGATGACCCACCACTGCCAGCTAATATGTGAAGTAGATATTCCACCTCTGGGCCAGTAATCAAGGAGCCTCAATCCTCACCACTGGCACCTGTGGGGGGACATTCACTGGGAGGATAAAAAGTACACACACACGGTATTTCCAGATGCAGCTCTCTGCATCAAGTGCAATTTCCCTTAAGAGCACACAGAGACCAGAGTCAGTCCTGGGCTGATTCTTCTTTCTACAGATCCCCAGTAAGACTTCCCACTGGCACAGCTATAGAGTTGAGTCCTTAGCCAGGGTTCCAAGCCAAGTCCTCCAACACTCTCTCTTTCCAACCAGTGCTTCATGTCCCTACCCAAGTAGCTCTCTCTCTCTCTCACACACACACACACACACAAACCTGGGAAAGGCTGGCACAGGTTAACTAGCTATGCCCCCTTTTGCACAGACAATAAAGTATTTACCACTGCCACTAGAAACCCTTGACAGCTACTTTAAGGCCCTTAACAAAGGGTGTCCAATCTTTTTGTGTAATATTAATATTAATACAAATAGCAATTTGTCCAAGAGTAAGGCTGTTAGGAGAGGCCCACACAGTGTCACCAAATATATATGCAAGTACTCTCAAAACTCAACTATCTCTACAAAGATCAGCCACAATGAAAGGTTTAAATATATTTAATAATAATAAAAGAGCAAGAAAATACTAAGTATATATTCAGAGTGACATCAGAGTTCAAAACACAGGAAATATTTAAAATAGCATTGCAGGACAGGCACAGATAAATAAATAAAAAAAAACAATATCTTAACTAAGCTTCACTATATTCCTGACTATATCTAAGAGAATTATACTATTCCCTAATAACTTACTTAATAGACAAGGCAGATGATGTGGTGAATTGTTCTTTTTCTTGTTGTCAGGCCCAAGACTGAATACAGAATGCTCTGTCTCACTCAGACTTCTCAAAAATATTATCTAAAATATTACAGCTGGGATAGCTTACAGAAGGACATCACTTCTTGTCATCTGACTTTTAGTTCTCAGGCAAAACCCCCATTGCTGGCAGCTGGCAGTATTTAGCACCTACTCATAAAAATACACACACAAGTGCTTTTGCCCAGATCTGTTGAGCTTCTGGAGGTCGTAAAACAATTAAACACTTCCACTCTTCCTGAGTGGTAATTAATTCAGCTCAAAGGTAATACAGAAAGCTTCCTAGTACAGACGTTGTGTCTCTGGCTACCTTGAAACGTGTGAGATAGCATGTACATGGGTCTATATCACTTCGACGAAATGGCAGAAGTTCGAACACCATATGTTCGAACTTCTAACCTCGAAGTGCAAAACCATTGAAGGCTTAGAACAGCGATTTTTTTCCCAGGGGAAAAAAATCGCTGTTCCAAGAAACACACAAGCACGCCAAAAAAACAGCAATCCACACACATACACTTAAAATCCTACATCTAACCCTACACTAAACTGTACATACACTACTATCTATCCACTTACCTTAACCCAAACTCTAACCCTAAGGTCCGTCACTATCGCACACTCACCTGACCTGCGCCCTAACCCTAACTCACATATCCCGCCCTAACCCTAAAGTCTGTCACTATCGCACACCCACCTCACCCGCGCCGTAACCCTAACTCACCTAATCCGCGCCCTAACCCTAACGTCCGCGCAATCGCACACTTACCTGAACCCAACCCGTAACTTTCCACCACAGTGCTGAAAATCACAAAGCCACAGAAATGGCCTACCGAATTCTTTCCCTGCGAAAGAATTCGGTGTTCCGCTGCTTCGCAATAATCAGTTTTCGAACTTCACAGCTGGAACATATGGTGTTTGAACTGCTGAAGTTTTGACGAACTGATAGGAACACCATGTACATTTCTGTTCTTTCGAATAGAGCACACTGTGGATGCATTTCAAACATAAGGACTTTACAGATACCTTTTCAACACAAACATCTGTACAAATACGTTTGATATACACATGACGTACAGTTCTAGTACATTTGTAACACACGCATCTTGTATAAATCATTTCTATATTCACCAATGACATATAATTATTTACAAAAATCCAGCTAGCTATACTGGCAGTACCATCTTTTGTCACACTTCTTCCTCTCTTCGAAGACTGAAGCTAGTTTTTCAACTGTCCTTTGAGAAACATTGCTTGAGAGGAATAAGCCTATCTGGGAATACATTACCCATACCCTGTCTTGAGAGCCCATCTGCATTGGCATTGCTAACCCCAGTACAGTGCTGTACTGTCATATCATATGCCTGTAACCCTAGGCTCCACCATAGTAACTTTGGATTTTGCTGGCTTGCTCCCTGTAGCCATAGACCTCCACCAGACTTCTCCTGCCTCCTACTGTAAATACTCAGCACAAGGGCCTCTCTATCATGGTAAGGTTTCATCATGTTAACATGGTACAGTTTGCACCCCTGCCTCCTACCTAGCAGTTCTACTATGCATTTAACATCACTGGCCTTCTTTAGCACTTTGAAGGGTCCCTCTTAAGCTGCTTGCAACTTATTGTGTCTGACAGGAATAAGAACCATAACCTGCTGCACCATAACATACTCTCTGGCTTGAGCATTCCTGTCATACCAGACCTTTTTCTGCTGTTGGGCTCCTGACAGATTCTCCTGGGCCAAGCTAATGAGTTCCCTGAGCCAACAGACTCCTTGTGAGATTCACACTCACCCTCCCATTCATTGGGAATCAAATCTAGAGGTCCCTTAACCCTATTTCCATACAGCAACTCAAAAGTTGAGAAGTCAAGGGCACCTCTCTGTAAGCAAACAACAGATGGGGCAAATATTTTTTCCACTCCCTTTTAAACTGGTCTGCAAATGCCCGTAGCATTGTCTTTAGTGTAGAGTTTGACTTCTCCACTAGACCATTAGTCTGGGGATGGTAGGGGATGGTCTTTAGGTGCTTCACCCCACAGTGCTTCCACAGAGAAGCCAGCAGGTCTGACATGAAATTGGCTCACCTGTCAGTCAGTATTTGTTTTGGGAAACCTACCCTGCTGAAAATCTCTAACAAAGTATTTGCCACCTTTTCTGCCTTAATGGAGGACAGGGCCACTGCTTCAGGGTACCTGGTAGCATAATCTACTACCACTAGGATATATTTCTCCCTGAGGAACTTGGGGTACTCAGGGGGCCCCACTATATCCATAGATGCTACTCAATCACAGGCAAAGGCATCAAAGGAGCTTTGACTTTGTCTCCTGTCTTTTTGGCACTGCTCCCAGGTCCTGCGGTACCCTGTTACACCCCTTACAATCCCAGGCCAATAAAAGTTCTGCATTAAATGTCTCTTGGTATGCTTTATGCCGATATGACCTGCAAAGGGAATATCATGGGTTACGGCTAGAACTGCCAGATGGTAAGCTCTGTGCACTACCATCTACTATATTCTCTCACCCTCTATCCCTCCCTCAGGGGTCCATTCTCTATACAGTAACCCTTTATTCCAGTACACAGATTCCCCTTTTCCTTGAGAATCAGGCACCTACCTAGCTACCCCCCGCAAGCCTTGTAATATAGTGTCTGAGAGCTGAGCCTATCTCAACTCTTTGTAATCCTTCCCAGCTTCCCTTCTACTGGAAGTTTGGTATCCTTTGACAGCAGTGCCTCACTGTCAGCCTGGGTACTACTACTCACCTCTGCCCTTGCAGTCACTCTGTCCAAGGGAACAGCAGTACCCATCAACAACTGTGACTCACCTTTCAGTCTCACTGTTACAGGGTAGCTCCATCTCTGAAGTAACCACCTCACCAGTCCTTGCTTCAAGTGTGCGGTCTGTCTGGGCCCTCCCCCAGGCTACCAGACCCACATGCCTGTCTCTTAACCTGACTGTATGTAATGGCATACACACAGGGTATTGCATTATCAAAAGTATTCCCTATCAGGACATCTGCAGGGATATCCTCAAACACACCTACTTGCTTGCTTCCTTTTCCACCCTCCCAGTCAAGGTGAACCCTAGCCAAAAGTATTTGGAATGGGGTCCCCTCCTAAAGCTCTGACTGGAGTAGACTGCCAAAGTAAGGAGTACTCCTCTTTAACCATTACAGGCTTCACAATGGTTAGGTCAGAGGCTGTGTCTCTCTTAGCAGTGGTCTGTCTCCCATCTACTAAGACAGGATATAACCTCTTGTGGTAGTTTGGTACCCTTGTTGTCTCCAGAAAAATTACCACTGTCATTCTGTTATTCCCACTTGCTGGCTCCCCCACCTTTTGTTCCCCACCTTTCCTCCGTGGACATGTATATGCTACATGGCCCCACTGGTTACATTTAAAACATTTAACCCTTGATCCTGGCCATGTACCTGAACTAGTGGCTTCCACTATTACTGGCGGACTCTGTTGGGGAAGTTTAGGCTGCCCACCATGGGTTCTCTTATACCCGTGTGCAGCACTGGGTATCCCTTTCCTGTGCAGTGATGCCCTGCTTGCTAGATGTAGGTCTCCCTTTTTCCCCAAGTCATCTGCAGTGTTGCATTCTCTATCTGCCAACCAGATTTTCATGTCCTCAGGCAAAGTCCTAAGGGCTTGTTCCCTCACCAAAAGGTCTGCCAACCCTTCAAAAGTAGTGACCTGACAGACGCTCACCCACCTATGAAAATAAGTGCTTAAATCAGCAATATAATCACACACACTTTCATCTGCCTTGTATCTATGCTCACAAATTGTTTTCTGTAAGCTTCAGGTGATAAAGTAAAACACTCCAATAAACAATTTTTAACTGTATTATAATTTAAGCAATCAGTATCAGACAATTTAGAAACAGCAGTTACAGCTTTACCATGGAGTAAGGTAGGCCGGGAACCATATCCAGAGCCCTTGATCAACACTAAAGTTTTACATACCTTTTCAAATACATGAATAATATCAATATTATCACCCTCTGTAAATTGTGGAATAAATTTACTGACCTTTATTGCTTCTGGGGTTTGGTTACTCTCTTCCCCATTACCTTCATGATCCTGTCAAAGAGCCAGGATTTCCTATTCATGTTGCCTCTGCCTCTCATTTTCTTTGGCTTCCATGTCTCAATCTCTCTCCTGATTCTAATTCCATCTGTTTCTCCTTTTCTTCAGCCTCCAAATGCTGCAGTCTCTCTACTTATTCTAGTGCCAAACATTTGCCCTCCAGTTGAAGTTTCTTTAACTCCAGATGGATTTTTAAGTCTTCTGAGGTAAAACTGAACTGTCCATTTTCTGAGAGTTGTACATCCCCAAGGCCAGTCTGGTTGTTTTCCTGGTTGCTAGTCTGTGAATGCAGCTGTGACTAAGGCTGCAATTATTTCCACTTTAGTCAGGTTGGCATCCACCAGACCTTTGGCTTGGCACATCTCAGCCAACTGGCTCCTTGTCAGCTTGCCATAATCCTCTGACATCTTTGCCTGTTCTCCCTGACTAACTAAGCTAACAAAAAATACATAAATCTACTGTGATATGAAACTCTGAATGTCTACCATGTGGCTGTTAGAGAGTACAAACACCTTCTTTAGTGACCACTGTTTACAGGCAACAGGAGTTCAATGTCCACACCAATGACTCCCAATATGTGATATGGTGATCCCACCACTGCCAACCAATATGGGACAACCCACCACTGCCAACCAATATTTGATGTGGATATCCCACCTCTGGGCCAGTAATCAAGGAGCCTCAATCCTCACCACTGGCACCTGTGGGGGATGTTCCCTGGGAGGATAACAAGTAACACACACAGTATTTCCAGATGGAGTTCTCTGCATCATGTGCAATTTCCCTTAAGAGCACACAGAGACCACAGTCAGTCTGGGGCTGGTTCCTCTTTCTACAGATTCCCAGTAAGACTCCCCAATGGCACAGCTATAGATTTGAGTCCTTAGCCAGGGTTCCAAGCAGTCCTCCAACATTCTATCTGTCCAACTAGTGCTTTGTGTCCCCGCCAATGTAGCTGACACACACACTCTGGGAAAGGCTGGCACAGGTTAACTAGCTACGCCCCCTTTCAGCTGGACTGTAAGGTAGTTATCACTGCCACCAGAACCCCCTGACAGCTACTTTAAGGCCCTTAACAAAGGGTGTCCAATCATATTGTATAATATTAATATTAATACAAATAGTAATTTGACTAAGAGCAAGTTGTTAGGAATGGCCCACACAGTGTCACCAAATAATTATGCAAGCACTCTCAAAACACAGATATTTCTACAAAGATCAGCCACAATGAAAAGTTTAAATATAATTAATAAAAATAAAACAACAATAAAATACTAAGTATATATTCACAATCACAGTTCAAAACACAGGAAATATTTAAAATAACATCATAGGACAGGCTCAGATAAATAAAGAAATAAAAATATGTAAACTAGCCTTCTCTATATTCCTAAGAGAATTATACTATTCCCTAATAACTTACTTAATAAAGCAAGGCAGACAATGTGGTGAAGAGTTCTTGTTGTTGTCAGGCCCAAGACAAAACACACAATGTTCTATCTCACTCAGAGACTTCTAAAAAAATATCTAAAATATTACTGCTGGGGTAGTTTGCAGAATGACATCACTTCTTGTCATCTGATTTCTTGTTCTCAGGCAAAACACCCATTGCTGGCAGCTGGTAGTATTTAGCACCTACCCATAAAATATACACACACAAGTGCTTTTGCTCAGAACTACTGAGCTTCTGGAGGTCGTAAAACAACTAAACACTTCTACTATTCTTGAGTGGCAATTAATTCACCCCAAAGACAATACAGAAAGCTTCCTAGTACAGACCTTGTGTTTCTGGCTGCATTGAAACATGTGAGATAGCATCTTTATGGCCTAGCCTATACAGTGATTTAATTTCAGATATTTTTCTAAAGTTTGCTGGACTGAAGTTAAACTCCTGTAATCCAGTTTCTACTGTTAAAGCATATACATTTAAACAGTTACAATAGTGCATGTACGTTTCTGTTCTCTCCAGAAGAGCACTCTGTGGATGCATTTCAAACTCAAGCACTTTACAGATACCTTTTCAACACAAACATCTGTACAAATAAGTTTGATATATACATGACATACAGCTCTAATACATTTGTTAAGACAAGTATCTTGTATAAATCATTTTGATATTCACCAGTGGCATATAATTATTTACAAAATTCCAGCTAGCTGTGCTGGAATACCTCCTTTTGTCACAGCGGCCACCCAGGAACTGATTCTACCAAAAGAATGGTGAGAGGACTAGTATTTTGGCCTTTTATGTCAAAAGACATTGAGAAAAAACTTTCAGCTTGCTCTGTGTTTAATAGTATTAAGCTACATCAACAAAAAGAACCACTTCAGCTAAGCCAGATTCCCGAACTACCTTGGTTGATAGTAGCTAAAGATATTTTCGAATGGAATGCTCAACATTACTTGGTGTTAGTAGACTCTTATTCAAATTGGTTAGAGATTGACCTACTTCCTAATCTGATGTCCAATACTTTCATTATGAAGTTGAAGAGACATTTTTCTGGCCAAGGTAATCCCCACAAAGTCGTTTCTGACAATGGTGCACAGTTTACTAGTCAGCAGTTTAAAAGATTTGCTGAAACATGGCACTTTGTTTATGTTACAAGTAGTACTGAATACCCCTAATCAAATGGCCTGGCTGAATGTGCAGTTCAAAGGGCAAAACAGCTGTTGGAAAAGTCTAAACATGACAATACTGATATTTTTTCTTAATCTGCTTAATCTCATAAACATTTTTTGTGACAATCTTCTTGGTTCACCTGCCCAGAGGTTAATGTCGAGACAAGCCAGAACTGCACTACCAATGAATAAGAATTTGTTGGTTCCAAGTGCTTAAAAACAACAAAGCAGTAAAAGCTCAACTCCTAAAGAAGCATTTGTCCCAAAGTCCTACTATGATAAAACCAGCAAGCCTCTGACTCCATTAAAAGATGGAGAGATTATGAAGATGTAGACAGTGAAAGGATTTGACCGAATAGGACTTGTGAAATATTTGTGTGAGGAACCAAGATTGAACATCATTGAATCGCAAGGTATGGAATTCAGATGGAATCGGAAACATTTATTACCGTTGTCTGAGCCAGTGTTACAGCATCCTGTCTGTTATAGAGACTCTAATTCTCAGAGTGATTTGTCTAATGTTCCTGTTCCAGAGAACATTTCATCATCTGTTCCTGTTCCTGAAAGTATCCCTGAAAATCCTGAAGAAGAACATTCCTCAGTGACAGTCCCTGTTGCTAAACCCAGTTCTAATTATTAAATTATGAGGTCATGTCATATCTCAAGACCTAATTCCAAATACACGGCCACCTGGACATGACTGCTACTGTTTGCATATATTTGTATAATTTGCACGCTTATCCAATTGTCATTTTTTCATTGCAGGACAGTAGCAGTCATGGTCTGGTGAAATATGGGATGTATAATAAGGCTGTGCCATTACTGTTTGCATTAATAAGTAAAAAGTCCCTGAAGTTTTACAATTACTTATGGCATGGTGTTTTTTATTTGCTAAGTACACACAGCTTTCAAAGTGAAGTACGGTACATTTTGTATGACTTCGAGGTGGCGGCTTTGAAGAGTATTAGATTGAATGTTGCAGGTGTACAGTCTAAGGGATGCCTGTTCCATTTCAGACAGAATGTTTGGCGAATGGTACAAGCTTTCGGTCTGGCATCCTTGTACAACTCTGACATGGACTTTCAGTTATCTGTAAAGTGCTTAGTTGCATTGTCCTTTTTAAAAGAATCTGAGGTTATTGAAACATTTCAGCAACTTAGGGGCACATTCCCTACTGAAGGCTGTGAGCTAGTAAAGTATTTTGCTTACTGGTATGTGCACAACAGGTTAAGAAAATTTAATACTAGAATGTCTGCTTCAGTCTGGTTTCCACCTTTGTTTCTGATATCCTTTTGGAATGTACTGGAGCTGAATGAACTGTTTTTTCCACATATACAGACTTCTGTGGAAGAGTGGCACAGGAGACCGAAATGTTTGTTAGGATGTCGTGCAACTGACCTATCTGTTTTAATGCATGCTCTGGCTAGAGAACAAGATAGGGTAAACGAGCTAAGTGCTAGGAGTACACTGGATGTCCCCCTTCACCCAAGAAGAGGAAGTTATTACAGAGGCATGCACAATTTCAAAGTGTTCTGAGTAACAGGGAGGCATATAATGTAAACAGATGAGAGAAGCATTGAGTGTGCACTTATAAGTTATACAGACTGGTGTTTTAAGTTTGCTGTGTGATCATTCTTACCGCAGTTGTGTACTTTTATTATGGAGAAGCGATGTATGTATTCAATGGACGCTGACTTGTTGTTATGTTTTACCCTGCTCGTCTGATGATATGTCCTTGGAAGTCGTGAAGCCTGTCTAATATTAACAGGGATAACCGAGGGTATGGTGTGAATGGGTTCATGGTAATGGGACACTAGTCTGCTATAGTATCAGTGGAGCTGTGGTTTTGTATTTCATGGACTGTGTTGCAGATGGTGTTGTGAATTGTGGGCGTACATCTGTGGTTTCAATGACTACTGCAAATTTCGGCACAGTGTGACAAATCTGTACAATTACATGGCAGTTTGGCTCAGCGTTGGACACTGGGATGCGAGTCTTTGGATTTTTTGCAGTGTCTATTGCTATTGTTGGTGATATGGGCGTTGGTTATGTCAGTGTTGGTTAAGTGGATGTCGGCCATGTGAAGCGTTGGTAAACTGTGTTGTCGCTGATCTAGTCTCGGTAATGTGGGTGTTGGTAAGTAGATCCATGTGTGCAAACATATATATATATATATATATATATATAGTTACACAAATATATATATATATATATATATTTACACAAATATATATATTTACACAAATACATGTATGTGTGTGTGTGTGTGTGTGTGTGTGTGTGTGTGTGTATATATATATATATATATATATATATATATATATATATATATATATATATATGGGTCTACTTCTGATTGTTGAAAAACACTTTCTTGACAACTAGAAGATTGAACTCATTTAAGCAAAAATGCACTACATCGAAAGTGTACTTTCACTAAAGCCAGCTCTCTGAAGCACATTACAGTGGGGATAAGGAAATATATCCTTTTCCCCACAGTAGTGCGATCTTGGCATTAGTATATTTAAGTAGGGGGTGTGGGGGGCACAGCCCCCCACATGGGAGGTGCAGGGGGCTTGCCCCACTGCAAAATACTGTTTAAAGTATTTTTTTTCTGGTTCGGAGAACTGCTTTCGTGAAAGTGCACTTTCGATATAGTGCACTTTTGTTTTAATGGGTTTCGATGTTTCTTGTTCGAGATTGTGAAATTGTATATATATATTTATATATATATATATATATATATATATATATATATATATGTGTGTGTGTGTGTGTGTGTGTCTGTGTTTAGGGGGCCACACGGGAAATATGTTTGTGAGTTTAAGAATAACCTCCTCATTGGTCCGAGCCAACCATAAGCTAATCACCCTTGATATCCACATCCTGCCCCACCCCCCATTAAGGAAACCATGGTAAAAAATTTCTCCAAAGCCAACTTCATGCTTCTTAAGACAGAAGTGGAGAACTTCATGGCACCCATGCAGATGGACAATACAGTTACAACTGCTGAATCCTACACAAATGCACTCTATAAGCACTTACACGAGTGCATGGATCGTGCTATCCCAAACAGAACCAAAACGCTATCCTCCAAAAAAAGGAAGCCAATCTGGTGTTCCCCTGCCAGAAACAAACTGTACAAATAAGACAAACTCAAAAGACAAGCCATCCTTGTGGAATCACACTATCAATAGGTTATATAACAAAAGAAAAAAAAATCTTGTCCAAGCATAGGAGGACCAAAGCCATACATACTAAAAGCTCCCTGACCAATCTAAACAGGCAGCTAATAGGGCTGATTAATACTTCAAAGGCTAAATTTGAAAAAAAAAAGCTTCTCAGGCAAAGAACAACCACAAAACTTTCTGCAGCTATGTGTGTAACCGCAGAGGAAATACACAACAATGCGCAGAACTTATTGTAAATGGCATCACCCACACTGAATCTGAGACCATTGCCAACATTTTGGTTGTCAGATTCAGCTTAAATTTTTCCCCCCACTATCCCCTGATAGTCCAAATGAAATACCACATAACACAACCCCCCCCAACCATTACTACAGAGCAGGTCATTAATGCACTTTCCAAGGCAAAAACACTGCATCGATGGGCCCTTATAACATCCCGGATGTTTAATAAATAGCATGAAACATGACCTCTCTGGTCCACTTAAATCACTTTTTAACTGGAGTCTTCAGTCAGGTTTTGTGCTCAAGGAGTGGAAGATACCTATATTCATTCCCTGCACAAAGGACGTCCAACCACTGATCCGGATAACTACAAGCCCATAAGTCTTACCAGGCTTTAATGTAAGGCGATGGAAAGAATCATCATGGCCATGATAAATGAAGGTATAGGTAACCTGCAAATACTGGACCCATCATAGTTTAGTCTTGTTAAAGGAAGGTCATGCCTATCAAATCTGGTGGATTGTTTGAGAGGATTGCCAAAGCATTGGATGACGGTAAGACTGCACACAGCTTACCTTGACCTGGCCAAAGCTTTTGATACAGTACCCCATTCAGGCGTTATAGATAAGGTCACTAATATAGGTATAAACCCTTTTATCACCTGCTGGATAGCCAGCTGGCTCAATTAAAAGACCCAGGAGGTCAAAATAGATGAGGCCACCACCACAAAGAGGGCAGTCACTAGCAAAGTCCCCCAGGGCTCAGTTTTAGCATCTATTTCTCTGAAAAGGAAGCAATTGCTGGTGGTTTATGACTGCCTACGTTTGCAGATTATTGCAAGCTGGGGGTTATCATCAACTACCTTGCAAACACTAGCATTCTTCAAGAAGGTCTGTCTCTAACCAATAAATGGTGCCAAAGCCATGGTTTTAAACTCATTGCTAAAAATGCATAATTGTACCCTTTGGGAAATCAACCATCCTGGCTAATTTCCATGTTGATAATTCACCCTAAGAGTTGACTCAGTGGTCAGGGATCTAGGTACACATGTAGACAATACCCTTACCTTCAACCACCACATGGCCGCAGTGGTGAGGAAATCCTTTTATGTTGCACAATGTATAAGTAAGGACATGGCATCTAGGTCCAAAGAGGTCATTATCCCACAGTACTCTGCCCTTATCAGACCAATCATAGAGTACAATGCTCCTTTTGGTATGTACCTGACCAGGCATATGCAGCAACTAGAGTAACCTCAAAGGTTCCTAACAAAAAGAATACAAGGTGTAACAAACCTGCCTTATGCAGAGTGGCTTAAATCCCTTTCCCTGTACTCGGTCTCCTATAGATTGCTGAGGGATGATCTATGGCTGGCTTACAAGGCATCTCACAAACCCCACACTTATGAATCTCCTACATATCCATAAGTCAAAGAGTACCAGAAATACAAGATCTAGGGACATGCTGGAGAGACAGATATGTGTCCTAGAGACTGCCCACCCTATGAAACAGTCTTCCCATCCATGTGAAGCTGAGTTTATCTATTACCCAGTTTAAACACAACTTAGACAAGTGGATGGGGAATAGGAAATTAACACCAGGGCTGACTCCCATATCCCTTATGGATAGAGATAGCTTATAAATGCCTGGCCCTCAATGTCCCATTTTGATGCAGGACATCATTATTCTTTTGGGAAAACTTGGCTAGGCATAGAAAGGCCCCTTGGGTCATTATCCTAGGAACAGTGTATGAATCTATAAATCTATGAGTAAGGGAGTTTAGGTTTAGGGAGCAAGTGGGGATTTTAGATTTAGGAGGGAGTAGAATTTTAGAATTAGGGAAGGAGAAGCTAGGTTAGGAAATGGCTGGGCATTTTAGATTAACGTTAGAGTTCTGGTAGGGCTATACGTTTAATAGGGTCAGATGTTGGCAGAGCTATATAGTTAAGTCAGATCAAGCTAGTGGGAGCTACAGCTCTTGCCTTTTCAAGCAAGTTATGGCAATCAAGTGTGTCACTAGTTAATAGCATGTGAGCACTTGTAGTAAACCTGTTTTTGCATGTTTCAATATTCTCCAAAGTTAGCATTCTCTGTACCATGTTCATTAAACTATTTTGTATTGATCTCACCTCAAGACATCTGTTGTGTGAAATAGTTTACCATGTCACGGAAAGGCTTCATCTTTCGGTTGTAAGCATTTAATACATATGACATCTGAACCAGTGAAATTTTATAACAGTAAAAAAGAAAAAGTAGGCAGCGTCACCAAAGGCAGAGCTCATCAAAGTACAACAACGGTTCTGCCACCTATCCTGCTAAAAACTTGAAACTTGAAAACGTTTAATAAAAATAAAGTAATGAGGATTTGAAAAAGGTATTACACTAAAAGCGCTTATCCGGTTTATGAGCCAGTGTGTTTTATTTTATCATTGCTTTATTTTTATTAAAAGTTTTCAAGTTTCAAGTTTTTAGCAGGATTGGTGTCAGAACCGTTCTTTCTGTGAAATTTTATAACAGTGACTGTTCGGTTTTAATGAACATTTCTAGTTAATCAACAATGATTTTTCTTCAGGTTCATTCATGAATGGTGTGTTTTGCCACAGGTTTTCAATTCAGGAAAGCATGTTTAAGACTTAAAAAGTATTGCTACATTACAGATATCTCCGTCATCAGTAATATATCAAATTCAGCAACAGAATCACTCTCATTTAAAGGCTCTGTTTCCCAAAGGAAATGTAAGAATCCACTTTCATAATGATAAATTTGACATACATTGTGACAGGGATGTAAGAGGACAACCATACCAAGTCACATTGAAAAAAAACTTGCCAGAAACAATAAAAAGGTTTTATTCTAACTTTCTTTATAATAATACTTTACCTTGTATACATTTTCAGTCAATGCACTCATTTTTTTGAGAAGTAGTTCATCAAAGCCATCTGTGCTTGAAATAGGCTGATCTTCATTTTCTGGTGTTAGGTTAACTTGTCTCTGCTTGCTGAGGGCCCGTATTGTTAAAGGAACTTTTTCAGGTAGATTCTCAGTTACAGAGCCTTTCCTTTTCTTTTTGTTCACAGAATCAATAGTATCCACAAATAACCGATGGAACCAGTCCAGAGAGAACTGATACATGTAATCAAGCTTAACCAGGTCAGCAACAACAAAATATAACACAGCACCTCTTTTTGCTATGGGAAGGTACTTCTTACGAGTGACATCAATTGTCTTCTCTGTGGATTCTGATGCTTGGACCCGAATGACAATCTCTTTTGATGTGACTTTTGACCTCTGCAATGTGTCAATAAGGTCCTGATCATCTAAAATATGCCCTAGAAAAAACAAAATTGCAGAATGAGGAAATCAGTTTGAGAAGTATTTGTGTTGTCATTCAGTTATCAGAACAATAGTATTTTGTTTCTTTATTTGGGACAGCCACACTGATTCAAATCATCCATACTGACAGACAAGTTATGTAAATTAACTTACCATAACAGAAGAAATTCAAATAGATCACTGTTGCAGTAGAACTATGTGGGATGTATACTGCCAAGTATCAGATGTCCAGCTAGTCTACAAAGCTTTGGGCTCCTTCCTCATCAATTGTACACTCACCCTTAACATCAGAGTACATGCTGGTATAAGAGGGATATACATGCATGAAAATTTCCCTGCGCTTTTTACCCAAAGAAGACTGTGAAGCCTGAAGCGCTATAAAATTCAGTCCAAACCAGCAGGGACTGTAATATCATGCCAGGATGGCAAAGGCAGAATGGCAAAGTAGGAAACATTACCCTGGCCAAGGGTAGAGTATGAAGAAAATGGTGGATGGTGGAAGAGTGCTAATAATGCTAAAGTGATCTGTTCAAACATCTACTGTTATGCTAAGTTAATTGACACAACTGTTCTATCCTCTTCCTTAGATTACTGTTGCAGTAACCATAACTATATGTGATGACTGGAGCAGCTAATGAAGAAAATGTGACTGGAGAAGAATCAAGAGTCTCAAAGTCCTTGAAGGATGGCTTTTGGAAATTCAGCTCTAGCTCTGGAGACTGAATCAGGCTTGTAGTACATAGTAAAGGTGTGCACAAAAGACCAAGTAGCCATATTTAGGACTGACCTATAGTTCACCCCTATCCAGCAAGCCACTGAAGCTACAGTTGTGGTAGAATGAGCTCTGACTTTCTGAGTGGGGCCTTTTACATGGTGGGAACATCAAAATTTGATAGCCAGAGACAACTATCTAGAAATTATTTATTTAGAAAATGCCTGCCCTTACTTTTTGTCATCAAAGGAGACAAAATGTTGCTCTTTTTTCTAAAATATTTAGCTCTGTCCAGGTAGAATCTCAATTGTCTATGAACCTGTAAAGTATGCAGAATTCTTTCTCATCTATTCTGGGGTTCAAGATAGAACACAGGAATTTGAATAGTCTGATTCAAAGTAAACTCAGAAACAACCTTTGGCATAAAGGAAGGCTTGGTTCCAAGACTCATCCTGCCCTTGTGAAAAATCAGAAAAGGATGCATAGATATTATGGCTTGCAATTCATATACTTGTCTAGCTAAAGTCAGAGCAATAAACAACACAGTCTTCTAAGTGAAAAAAATTTACTGTGGCTGCAGGTTTAAAATGGAAAGAAGTTAAGATCCCAAGGAGAAGTCCCTTGTTTTCTAGGAGGCCTAATAGGTAACACCCCTTTAAAAAATTGTTTAACTTGGAATAAAGAAGAAATTGGGAGCTACAAAGGCAGGCAAGTAGAAATAGCCAAAAGGTGTTAATTTATACAACTGTATCACAGGCCTGAGTTAAGCAGTCCACACAGTTAATGAAGAACCAGAGGATTTCCAGGAATGGGATGGATCTTGCTGTGCTTTTATGTCGCGAACTAGAAAATCTTTCCCATTTGGCTATGTATGATTTTCTAGTAGCAGGTTTTCTAGCCTCCTTCAACACCTGATGCATGTCCTCTGAGAAGAGGTGCCTAAATGTGATCAAAAACCTATCATCTATACTGACAGACATAGGTTTTAATTTCTGGGGTGGATTAGGGATCCCGTGTCTTGTGTGAATTGATCCACTCTGTGAAGAAGTTTTAGGTAATGGCCTCTGGCCAGATGGGCCAAAACGGAGTTACCAGAGGCATGTTTAACAAGGCCATCATGATCTTTAGAAGAACACTGAAAATCAGAGGAAAGGGAGGAAAGACACAGTGGAAAATTAATATCTATGGAAATGAAAATGCATCTGTTTTCCAGGCCTTTTTGCAAGGTGTCCTGGAGAAGAATTGAATCAGTTGTCTGTTAAGATAGGTGGCAAACAGATTTACTTGGGGAGTTCCTCACAGGTGGACAATCTATTGAAAGACATCTGGGTATAGCATCCACAGGCGAGGCTCTGTCCTGAATCTGTCTATTGTATTTTCTCTGACAGAATGTATATAGCCTGAAAAGTAAGACTGCTCTGAACCACTAGTTCTGAGAGACTGTGGTTAGTCTGCAAATGGGATAAGACTTTGTGCTCTCCAATTGATTATATACCATATCCCAACTGTCCAGATTTTCACAGAATGTCCAGATTTTTCCCTCATATTTTTGGTCTATTCCTCATAAAATTTGTGATTTTCTGGCAAATCACTGAGATGATCTAAGGATTGAAGTCACTGAATAATGGCGTACATTTGAGTTTCAGACTTCAAATCCTTCAGAAAATGTATGTTAACACAAACACTTTTACTCTAGCAACTTTATAAGCTCATAAGAGCAATATTTAAAATATGTCCCTATTTTGGGGCCTTTGACCTTCCCATTTTGCCAGGTTTTGTCCCCATTACTTGCACTAAGAGGTTGAGAGGTATGACCATATCATAGTGGTATTGTCTGTCATCAATAACAGTGGTACAGGGGACCACATAGGTTCATAGGTAGGTACTTGGCTATTGGCCCTAGGGCCTATACAAGCCTAGCCAAAAATGTACCCTGGCTTTCGCCACCAAAGAAAATTATTTTCCTGTGCCCCTGTCAAGCAGAACCACAGAAGTGATCCCCGGGGTGAATTTCCTATTACTCATCCAATCATCAAGATTTTTCTTGAAGAGTGCTAATGAGGAGCTCTGTTTGACATAGATAGGTAGTCTGTTCCAGAGTATGGGAAGTCTTTGGGACAGGAATCTATCCCTCCAGCATGTTCTGTTTATTGTGGTGACAAGGTTTAGGTCCCTAGAGCATGTAGCTTGGAGGGATTGGGATTTCTTTAAGTGGAGCATGTCCAACAGCTCTGGGTTTGACATAGCTTTGTATGTTAGGCAGAGATCGCCTCTGAGTAGGCGATATGCGACGGAGTAAAGCTGGAGTTTTTTGAGACGGTCTGCGTAAGGTATCTGTTTGAGGCCAGTAATCCTCTTTGTGAGGTATTTTTGCGGCCTTTCCAGTTGTTGTAGATGTCTTGTGAGGTACATACCAAAAGGGGCGTTGTACTCTATAATGGGTCTAATGAGTGATGAGTAGAGGGGAACAATGACCTCTTTTTTCTGGATGAGAAACCTTTTGTGATGAGGTGTGCCATGTAGAAGGATTTCCTGACCACTTTGGCGATGTGATTATCAAAGGAGAGACTACTGTCCACCTATGTCCCAAGGTCTCTTATCACACTTTCGGTGTTAAGTAGACTACCGCCTATGTGGTAGTTCATGGGTACAGAATTTTTACCAAAGGGGATGACAATGCACTTTTTGGCATTGAGCTTGAGACCATGCCTTTGACACCAGGCATCTGTCTCACTGAGGCCCTTTTGTAGGATGTCCACATCGTTAGGAGTTTCAATTATGGCTCCTAGTTTGCAGTATTCTGTGAATTTAGTTAGCCAAAGACCTTCTGTGTTAGCCTGTACTTCAGAGAAGTAGATACCAAACAGGAGAGGACCCAGGACTGAACTCTGTGGTACTCCACTTGTCACTGGTCTGAAGTCTGATTTGGAGTCTGCTACTTTCACAGTGTGGGTTCTTTCAGTAAGCCAGTTGGCAACCCATCTTGTGACATAGTGATTTATACCTAGTTTAGTGAGTTTATCTATAATTCCAGAGTGGGGGATGGTGTCGAACGCCTTGGCGAGATTTAGATAGGCTGTGTGAACCACCTTACCCTCATCTATGGCTTTGGTGACCACTTCAAAGAAGTCTATCAGGTTTAGGAGACATGATCTGCCTTTTACAAACCCAAACTGTGTGGGGTCCAGTGTTTGAAGATCTCCAATATCTTTGTTTATAAGTTCCATGATGATACGTTCCATGGCCTTGCAGACGAGACTCGTCAGGCTAATGGGGCAGTAGTTCACGGGGTCTGTTGTGGCCCCCCCTTTGTGGAGTGGGATACCTGTCGTGGTGTGCCATTCAATGGGCACAAAGCCTGAGGTGAGGCTATGATTGAACATGGTACTTAGGTGGGGTGCCAGTTCATTCTGTAGTTCATGTAGAAGGCAGCCTGGGATGTTGTCAGGTCCCATGGATGCTGTGTTCTTGGCTTTGGAGAGTGAAGTTTTTACCTGTGCAGCCGTGATTACAGGAACTTTGCATTCTTTCAGTATAAAGATGGGCCCTTTAGGGGGTGAGAGGGGGGTAAAGTTAGCACTGAACCTATCTGCCAGGATGTTGGCAATATCACTTGGTTCTGTATATTTAGTGTCATTGTGCTGTAACTCAGAGCAGATCTGAGTGTTGCCATTGAGATTTGTGACATAGCTATAGAATGCTTTGTGGTTGTCTTTAGAATCAGTGGCAATTTTGTTTTCATAACTAGCTTTGGAGGATTTTATGAGGGATCTCAGCTTCTTACTGAGGCTGACCGGGGAGTTCCTCCAATCGTGGGATTTTACTCTTTTTTGCAACAGTTTCTTTCTTCTGTTGTAGAGTTTGTTTATGGCAGAAGACCACCAGATTGGCTTCCTTTTTTTGGAGGATAGCATCTTGGTTCTGTTAAGGATAGCACGATCCATGCACTTGTGTAAGTGCTTATAAAGTGCATTTGTGTAGGATTCAGCAGTCATACCTCTACTGTACATCTGCATGGGTGTCATGAAGTTTGCCACTTCTGTCTTAAGAAGTGTGAAGTTGGCTTTGGAGAAATTTTTTATGGTTGTTTTCCTAATGGGGGGTGAGAGTGGGATGTGGATGTCTAGTGTGATTAGCTTGTGGTCGGATCTGACCAACGAGGAGCTGACCTCTGGTGTGGAACACATTTGGCTAAGAGTTCGGTTAGCTTTTATAAAAATCATCATCTCCTTGAGATTTATGTGCATCTTCCTGAAATACGGCGCCCACAATCCCTGAGGAATGCTGTCTTGGGGATACTGCCCCCATTCAAAATCTGAAGCATGTATTGTGACTGAACAGGAAAAGGGGGAGAAAATGTGAGGCCTGTGTTTATAAATACCTGACTGAGACTCAAAATATTCCATGATGAAATTGAGCACTGGAATTTGAAAGGTTAATGGATGAATAGGCTAGAGCCAAATTGATCTAAGGTATCACTGGATTTTTATCATATGTGTTCTTGCAAATAGAACCATTAGAATGGAAGAAGCCATGTAACAGAATTCTGAGGAATTCTCCTGCTGTGGACATGTCTTGGAAGGTTTTATTTAAAAATGAGTCTGAAAGGATGATACATTGTCTGGAGGGATGTTAGAAATGTACAGGGGGTCTGGAAGGCACTCTACAAATACTAACCTGTGACAGGGGCTTAAACAGGGCTTTCTCAAATTTAGATTGAACTCCATGTGATGAAAAGATGAATAGTGAACTGAAGAGCTGTTAGGGTGCCTTGGAGAGAAAGGGCTGAGATGAAGCAGTCTTACAAATATGATAAAATATTGATGCACTGAAATCTGTAAAAGGCTATAACTGGGGCTAGACACATTGTTAAAACTCTCAAGAGTAGTAGAAAGGCCAAAAGGGAAAGATGCAAACGGAAAGTGCAATCACAAAGCAAAGAATCTTAAGTACTGCTTCTGCATATTCTGATTTGGGATGTGCAGGCAGGCATCTCCTATATCTAGGATGTCTAGAAAAACCTTAGGAAACAGAGGGGGAAAAGAGTCTAAAGAGTGAGCATTCTGAATATTTTTTTAAACAAGAAACATCTTCACAAAATTATTGCATATTACATAGGCAATCATTCATTTATATAAATGAAAACAAACCATATCGACATAATTTTAGTTGCAAACATCATACATCACAAACCATATTGACATAATTTTAGTTGCAAACATTATATATCACTTATAATCTATTCAGTCATTGTCAGTCAAACATTGCATAGTTCATTTATATCCTGCCTTCCTTTAAACCTTGTTCCTCTATATGTATTGTTCTCACAATTCCCATTTTTTCTATGTAATTTGCTCCTACCCTTTTCTAAAGATCCTAATTCTAGTTATTTTCTCTCTGTAATATATTCACTCATTCTAATACAGTTGGTTTAGACTTTGCTTTCCATTTTCTAGCAATTGTTTTTTTGGCAGCCACCATAATTAGACTCAGCAAGGCCTTACTATGTTTAGGCAATTCTGAGTCTGTATCAAAAATCAAAAACTAATTTCCTTAATTGCACCAATTTGCTCACCCAGTATCTATGATAGAGTAGCCTGCAGGGAATATTTAAAGTCTGCCAACTCATTACACTCCCAGAAAATATGTTCCCAATTACATCTTTCTTCTCCATCACACTTCCAATCTTGAATATTGGTAGCAAAAGTAAGGAGTTTAGTTTGAAAGGTCCAAAATAGATCTTCATGTGCCTTTATTTCTGGGAACCAGAAATATTCATTAATAAAAGTGTTTACCTGTTTGGGAAGGCACTGGTTCTGGTATACCCTTTTTTAATTTCTCCATGTCTTTTGGGTTTCTAATACCATGATGGGAATGGATCTCATTCCTAAGTCAAAGTACAATTAAAGTTCATGAAATTAGTATTGTTTCAATCTTTGATGTCAGCCAGAAGTGTTCTTCGCAGCACCCGCAATGTGCCCAGTAATTACTCCTTCTGCAATTCGTACAGGGTTACATGTAGTGGTAACATCTAAATACGATTGTAGATTCTTTTTAATAAGACCTGTTGCTCCTACTACTATTAGAACTGTCTGGATATCTTTCTTCCACATTGCTCTTGTTTCTGCCTTCCAATTCTGATATTTTATGACTTTGTATCTCTCTGTACACAAGACACTGTAGTCACTGGGTGTGGCGATTTCAATGATCAATGCTATTTTAGTCTTCTTTTCATGGACCACTATAGCCTATTTTCTCACATCTATCCTTTGAACTTCAGTGTAGTAAGCATGACAGTACTTGAGGAAACAGATGGAATTTATTTTTTGAAGAGGAGGAGGGATCCATGACTGGAGTGGTATGTATATCCATTGAACTCTGTAACCATCCTTGATTATTTTTAGAACCCAGACATCTGAAGATATCTTTTTTCCAGAAATAAAGGCAGCAGAAGAGATTGCCTGCAATCTGTTAATAATGGGCAGTGTGAGGAGGAATGGGGAAGTAGGTGAAAGATGCATACAGAGTCCCAGAGCTTTCTTTTGAAAGGAAAGTCTTTGGTATCCATCGCCTTTCATTTTTGTGTCCTTGCCATTTAATTTTATATTGTTGCTTGAATGGCTTTTGTTCAGAGGTTTTAGACTTTTGAAAACAAGGACCAGTAGAAGGTGGATATTTCCTTTGATATTTAGAATGCAGAAACAAAAAAGAGTAGTTTGACTTCTTGCATTAACTTACCCCTCTTTTCCAGTTCATTACTTCATCTGAAGAACTGCAAAACAAAAGCTACAAGAGAAGCATTAAAAAGCTGAGTCTTAACATTATTAGGGAAATTCTGTAGTCTAATCCTTGCATTCCTGCAAATAATTGTGCTAGTGTCAGAAACCCTGGGCACAGCATTCACTGCATCACAGACACAATTTATATAATGCTTAGCGACTTCTGAAATATAATTTTTTAATGCATTCAAGAAGGAAGATTTAGTATCAGGGTTTAGTAAGGAAGGTAGGAGTTTGCTACATCTTAACAAAAATAGACAGACGGTATGTGGACATGTGAATCTGACATTAAATAGTTCAGGTAGATGACATAAAGTCCTTTTTTACCAAAGCTATGAATGAATATCTTTATCATTTGGAACTAGGTTGGAGGCAAAAAAAGGCCTTGAATCTGTGTCCATCAATAGAAACAATAACCTGGTCTGTCACAGGGTTTTTGTAAACAAAGTTATGTGACTCAGGTAGATGTTAAAATCTGTTTTCTTGGGGAAGGGGGAGGGGATTGGGAGATAAGGGAAACAGATGTAGAGGCAAATGCATCCTCAAGTACACCTATAATGGGGGGAAATGGCTACTGGCTCTGGTGAATCCATATTCAATAATTCATAGCCTCTCTTCTGAAATTCTGACACCTCCTCACCCACACATTTGAAATATTGTTTAATTTTTGAAACAGTATCCATGAATGAAATGTCTTCACTGGGGGAGTCTGAGGAAAGGGTGTCTTCTGTTTCAGAATTGCAAGAGGTAACAAGGATAGCTGACAGGTGTAATCCACGTCCTCAGCATCAGATTCAGAGATATCTCCTTAATCAGAAAAAAGAAGAAAGGGGTCTTTTTCTTAACTGGTCCAAAAACTGGAAGAGAGGGCTGAATAGAGTGGACTGCCCTAAACAGGCCCTGTGAAAAACTACATCAGTCCTCTTGAGAAGATTTCTAAATAGAGGGGCTGTAAGGAGAAGAGAAATGTTATGACTTTTGAGTCCTCTTTTTAGGGGTCTCCAACCTTAAAGTTTTAGGGGTAGTATCCAAAGGCCTGACCTCCATAAGAAATCCAGCAAAATCCTCCTTCACAAAAACTTGGTAAATACCTCCTTCCCTCTCAGAGATTAGAATCCCAAGTTCTCCCTTCTTAGCAAAAGCTTGACATATGGTCTTACAGGATGTGCTTAATTCCCATTTTTTATCAGCCTCTACGGAGGTAGTGCCTGAGGGACCAGGAAAGTAGGACTGATGGCCCAAGGGCTGCAAAGTGACTCAGTGTGGAGAAATCAGATCCAGATAACAGTAAAATGGGTGAAGTCTGAGATTCTTATTTTTCTTTTGAGAAAAGGGGAGGTCCACCAAAAGGAAGTCTGTCACCATAGTCTCTCACTCCAACCTCCTGCCAACCCATTTAGGCACCTATTTTTAAGAAAGATTTTAAAGGATGTTTGCCTGCTACCTAAGGTTTTGGAAGTAAGTGAAAGGCAAATGTAACAAGATTTAGTATTGTGCTGATCCCCCTAACAAAAAAAAAAAAAAAAAAACTCAAAGAGAATGGGAGTCCTTAAAAGGAATCTGTCTACTACAGAGACATTTACCCTTCATAACAGACATAAGTAAATTAAAAAAAATAATCAGAAAAAGGAAAGCTCCCCATAGCCATCTGCTAATACTAATTTATTTGTTTATTTAGTTAGTTACACTTTGTTGACCTGGTTATTCCCATGAGACCATTGGCCTCTTTTCAGGAGAGACCCAAGGTGATATTCATAATGACTAGAGAAAATTTGGCCATGTCGATGGGAACTTCCCTTACTCTTTTCAATAAGTACTGTGGGATACTTTGCATCCACTTGACCTACCACCAATGCAGGCAGATGGGGCCTTGGTTTAACATCTCACCTGAATTATAGTAGACTCAGGAGTACAGCACTCCTGATTATGCTACACTGCAGGGTTAGTAGTGGAAAATTAATCAAACTACCTGCTGTGGGAATAGAATCTATAGCCTTCTCCACCAAAGGTGAGTGAGTTACCTGCTGAGTTACTGAGACTACTAATGCTGAGTACACTGAGCAGAAAAGAAGGCTGGCTGAGTGTACATATGGCAAGAAGGTTCTGAGATTTTTCACACCCATGCCCCTCTAATACTAGCACATACCTTCATGCTTAGGTGGACATATGGTATGCAAGGAAGGAGCCTGAAGCTTTGTAAACTGGCCAGCCAGTCCATTCTTGTCAGGATGCATCCCATATACTTACAGATACTGAAAAACACTGAGCTTTCAACTCAAGCAGTGTTTTTAGATTTTTAATTTAAGAATTCAATTACAAAAACTGGTTTAATGTTGAATAAGGTAAAAAATCTCAAAACTATAACAAGCATAACAAGCAATGTGATTTCATAAAGACAAGCAAACAAATGATTTTTAAAAGTATGTGTTCTAAAATTCTCCATCACAAGCAGAAAAAGAAAGTTCTTGTTTATTTTTATGCTAAGGCTAAAGTAATAGGATTAACATTGAAATGCTTTATTGCATTTTATGACATTTCAAAAAAATATAAAAAACTTTCAAATTTCAGTTAGCTCACAAGGCAGAAGGTTGTCTTTTTATAGTGCTATTTTGTTAATTCTTTCTTTTCCTTCACTACTGCCACAACCCAAAAATAATAATTTGTATCTGCCAAATACTGATTTGCACTAGAGCTGGAATGCAATAACAGTGGCCAATGATAATTAGCTTACAAAATGAAGGGATGTAAAATGTAGCAATGAGGACTAACTCTACACTATATTCCAGGTACTTTCTTGAACAACGTGTGTTTTTGAGGGAGAATAAATGTTTTTGGATACCTGCAGATAATGAATGTTACACACATGTAAAGCTAAGATAGAATAGGTTCATAGGTGCAACTGTCAAGCTTACAATTTACTGGTCTTTAACAAAGCTTAATTTCAGCAACCTCGTGTTAATATTTTCTACTTCCCATACATGTATAAAATGTAGTTAACGAGTTACTTCTATACATAGTAATCTTGGAAAGTATTGTATAATGTAGCCATGATGTTTTTTTTTCTCCATTATTGATATTTACTTTTAGCCTTAAGTTCCTCAATCTGGTGTTAGGTCAGTCAGTAGTAAATTCCAGTCATAGACTTTCAAGTAAAACTAGACCAGATATTATCCTATTGTCCAAGCAGGGGTCACCTCTAAGTAACCTACAGGAAATGGCATGTAAAGTCAATTCCTGAAACCTTTCCAAGTAGTTCACATTTTCCATTCTTAATACATTTCTATAAAGAAGCATACACTTCTGAAAAATGGTCTGTTTGAATGCTACAGAATGCAGAGTTGAACTCAATGATTGGTAATATCATTGAGGTATAAAACTGTGAGTGACTAGACATGTCCTTTCCAATTAGATGGGTTACACAACATGCTCTTCTGACTTTGGTAGACATATACTGGTCAATGTCTGGATTTTTGCACCACTCCTGATAATCATCAGCCCTCTACTCAATCAGAGAGTGTCCATTTGTTGCTTCACTCTAGGGACTCCACCCAGAACTATGGTGACAGTGGTTCATGGAGGGGAGCAACAATTCAGGCTGTCAGAGGATTGAAACATGCTCTCATCAGCATCCTGGAAATGACAGTATCTAGATATGCACCTAATATTTGCCCCACAGGCCACCCTTCTCCATCACAACCCCTCGTCCAACTGATAATGGCAATGTGTGTAGTTAGCTCTGCTCCTACATCACCTCGGTATTGGCCTGCCCATCCTCCCTGCCAGTAACATCTAGTGCCTGAACTGCTAGTCAAACTTTGGTTGCTTAGGCTATAGTCAGGACATTATCCTTCTATAAAATTGGCACTGTCTGGTCAATGTTTGGAATGCTGTCTATCACTCTCCCTAGAGCTTTAATAATGGTGTATTTTTTATTATGATCAGAACTGTCCTTTTTCAAAGAATCATGTAGGTCTGTTTACTAACATCGTATATGAATACCAAACATAGTATATATGTGGGTATTTATACTGAATATATTGTTTTTGTAGGAGCACTAGCACTTTAATGGTGGAATACTCATTTGGTCCTTATGAAATGTATTAATTGGTCAATTTTGTATAAGAGGATTATATAAAAAGACCATGACTATGGTGTTTGATTATCCCTTGAAGGCAGTAGCCGAGGAAGCACCAGCAAAGCTTGTTTTCCAGTCGAGTGTTGGCTCCGTATTTTTTGTATTTTTTAACATCATATATGACATCCTTCCTACACAGCAGGTATGTATTTTTGTATATTTTTTATATAGCTATCTTACACATTTTGCATTCATCAGCATATTTGGTTATTTACAGGTCATTTCCTACTTCCATGTTTAAGAACTTGTTGTGTCTTTCGGCTTTTCCCGGTTAGGGGTCGCCACAGTGGAACTCCGGTCTGCTAATGATTGGTAGTTGATTTTTACATGCTGAGTTACTAGCCCTGATGCACAACCTTCAATGAAGATATGCCCATTCACGCATTTCTCCATGAAGAAGACGCTCTAGCTGAGAATCGAACCGGACAGCGTCTGACTGTGAGGCGACAAGTGGTCCCAGTACACAGCCATGTGGTAACACCTCTGTTAACTCAATCGCAATTATTATATCTGTAGTTGTATAAGGAATACCTCTCCTTGTGTCTGTCTCTCTGGCAATGGTCTTTGCTTGTAGTGAAATTTACACATTTTTTTCTGCAAGTATGTTCGTCATACCTTTGATAGTCTTAGTCCAAGAATTCTGGAAAAAGTCAAAAATAATGGGGACAGCAAAGGCCAAAATCATAGGTATATTTTAAATATTGCTTTTATAAACTTAAAAAAAAATTGTTAGTGTAACGTTTTGCATTAGCATGCATTTCTGGAAAGATATGTCCTGGGATTCATTAACGATCGTGTACACTTCGCGGTAAGCCTACATGATTTAATTTTGTTAGCAAGATGAGCAGCAGCATTCATTGAATATGCATGCTGCCCATCAAGTGTATATATTTATTAGCACCTTTTCATAGCCAGCAGAAGTTTCAGTGGCCATGAACAGGTGCAGGAAAGTTCAAGCACACAAATGTAAACAAAAGGCAAACCTAGCAATATAGCATGTGAGGACAGCTTAAACAAAGTAAGGGCAAGCTGATTGAAAGAATTCAGATACAGGGGAAGTTAAAAGGGGAGAATGCACACAGGTTGCAATGGCATTACTGCAGAAAAAAGTAAGAGGGGAGGGCAAACAAGGAAAATGTAATCAAAAATGCAGTTGAATGTGCTTATGTCACAAAGACCATTTTTAACATAAATACTTTCATACTGATGTCATAACAATTAATCATGTCACAATTTTTCTTCCATGCACAGAAATAAAAATGGACATGCTAACAAATGATGTGAGAAAGCCACAAAGTGACAGTGTAACAAAGGTGAGTAAATGTGGAATAAATGCTAATAAAATGCTGACCTGAGATAGCAGTTAGCAAGGACAGTAAATATATTAGGGGATAGTTGCATAGACTGCAGTTATTGCATATGAGATGTATATACAGATAATTTTTTGTGCTAACCGACAGTACTGCTGTATTCTCCACTTCATCACATATCAACAAGAAGAAATGAACCCTGCAGCTGTTGCGTCATGCACATCAGAAAGGGTCATATTTTTGCCATTTGTTCTTATTTGCAACCATATAAAGGGTGTATATTACATTTAAGCATGTTTTAGACAAACGTGTTGTATATTCATGTAAATTCTAAACAGCAATATAATAGCTCCCAAAATACAGAAGTGACAAATGAAAACACAGATCTGATGAGATTTCATTCGTTCAACGTCTCTGTTCGTAAATGGAGCACATCTATTACATCATTATACTGGGTTTGCTTACAAGGAATTACAGCAAACAGTACCTTAACAGCAAGTAAACATCACAAACATACAAGAAAGTGTCATAACACAGGTCCACTCACACTTTCTGATGATCTTGCAGCATGTCATACAGTAGGAAATGTTATGTAAGCCCTTATGTTCTATAAAATTCTGCAGTGTGAAGAAAATAATTACAGTAGTACATAACTGTTTGGATGAACACATGCAATAAAGAGCAGTATTATTAGCACAATAAGTAATGCCTGTGAGGAAGCAATGACATAATTAACATTTTTATCTTGCCAGACTCAGAACACGTCAGGACAGGCATCAGAAAGCTGAGTAGCAAGCACTGACACCACAAAAATAGGCATATCGTTTGTGTCATGTAAAACACTCTTGAAGGGCTTACATCATTTTCCTATTGTAATAGGCATGGATCCCCTACCTTGGAACGTAAAGCTTTAAAAATGTAGCTCTGTGACTGTGCCATAACTGCTTCCTTTGCCTCAGTCAGATAAAGGAAAATATGCTGTAGCGTCAACTAAGCGAAGCGCTAAAATAGCTGTAAATAAATATACAACTAACAGCGAAGATGACAACTTTTAAAAAATACTGCAATTGTGTATACATATATATTTATTTATTTATATGAAGGACAACCTTCTCATTTTTTAAAATCACAGAAGATAGTAGAAGTGGATACAACTTTAAAAGAGTAATTGAAGGGATTTTACTCATTAGTACATCATTGGTATATATATATATATATATATAAGATTTGTAATTGCAAAGTGTTTGAATTTTAACGGTCTGAGGAAGCTAATGCGAAAGCGCTTACTTGTTGCATGCTAATAAACCTGTTTTAAAAAATGTAATACTGCTGTAAACTGAATTTTCAGTATCCAGTTATGGAAGATCTTTATACTTGGATTATCTTGTGATACTGGATTTCCAGGTTTGCTGTGTTTGCCTATGGGTTATATTTATTGGACTGATTTGTTATAGTTTTGTCACAATCGAGAGGCATTTACTACGTTGGGAGCCAATATATTACTTTAAAAATGGATAATAATGACTTGATGCAATGGTGGTCGTGTAATGTCAGTGCATTCATATAATGTTGCCCTTTGCTGGAATTTAACAGCAAGCTTAATTTTTATACATAACTTCTGCCTGTACAATCCACTAAGTTGCATTGGGCTTTCTCTTAGTAACTTACACCTCTGTAAAATCTTAGAATGTATAAATGTAACTACTGCATGTGTTTAAATGTAAATAGAAATATAACTATTCCTTGTTTAACTGGAACTTAGTATAATGCACTGTAAGCAAATGGAACTTTTCTCCCTGGGCCTCTGCAGAAAATTGGTATTACCTAGTCAAACTTACCCAGTAAACAAAGGCATACAAATAAATAAATAAAACAATAAGTCCACTGACCAAAAATGTGTTTGAATCACAAGCTCCACAGTGGAAGTCTTAACACAACTGTGAGACTATCATATGATTGTGTTGAAAACAATTTGTATGAAATAAAAGGATGGGGGAAGCCTCTCCTACTGTAACTGTACACATTATAACTCTGGTGGATGTTATTCATGCATAACAGTATAACGACACATGATGCTTACAGTCATTCAATGCAGGTTTTGAACACATGACTATGTGACAACAGAAGCTACATGATATTGTGAAGAATGAATGTGTCATAGTAGAATTGTTGCTACATTTGTGAGACATTTGTGTATTTGAAGGCAGTACATCTTGTTACTGCTGCAAGGCATATGTGTGCCTGTAATTTGTTTAAAAAACTGTTGCTGTATGTCTGTTTGTCACACAACATTGCTTGATGATACACATAGCCAAATAAACGTGATGCATAATGCAGTCGTCACTGTGATGGTAGAATGACAATCATGTACAATGTGTAGATAATCACTGACTCAAACACACACTTTATTAAGGCAACAACATATAGAATATTGTCTCATTTCCTCATGCCCGCGGAAAAGCTTACTACAATTGTTATGAAAAGAAAATGTAATCAAATTTTATCATTAGTCTTAAATATTGCATTTCTGCATGAAAAATTATCGTAAATTTTTTTTAGAGGAATCACCATCTATACAGGTACACAGCAGATATGTGTATGCCAACATTGTTAGTGACATATACCTTCACAGTCATACTAACACCACTCAGTCTAAGCAGTAGTGCTGGAATTGAACTAACTACCTAAGATCACAAGTGAGACAATATTGCCTGAATTTTCAAGCACCACACAAGATGTTGGTTTATAACTGTGACAGTGCACATATGAATGGATGATATCATCATTGTTTAGTAGCTTGATGTTTCAGCTATAAAGTGGTGGAAGAGCACAATAACACTGTACAGCTACACATCATATATGTATTTGAAACCTTTCCACATAGTATGACACAGAAACATATACTGACAGATGACAATTACTGCTGGACGCAAGCCACCTACCTATTTAGTTGCACAGTCTGGAGAGCACAGTATCAATACAGCCAGCAATACAGGAAAAGTCAGACTACAGCTGTGAGATCCTGCAGTTTTGTAAACATTATGTATTCATTGTGTTTTCAAAAACGGGTTTTGCCTGTGGGTGTTAGAAATTTATTGTTTATTGCTTTACCTTTAACAATATGTCTCCTAAGTCAAGTTGTACATAATGGTGGTTGTGATGGGGCCAAGTATTTATGACAGTAAACACAGTCACCTTATTTAAACAATGATGAATTCAATCCACTGACCTATCTAGTTACACAGTCCAGACAGCACAGTCTAAGCAGCCAGCACCACAAGAGAAGCCGTATGACAACTGTGAGATATTGTAGTTTTGAAAACTTGGTGTAATCATTGTGTTTCCCAAACTGGGTTCACTCTTTTTATGTATGGTTCAGATGTATTGTAAAATATATGAGGGATCAGGCATGATATTGCTGGTAGAAACATGGTTTATGGAAACACTATTGATGACACAGATGGGGTGGGAAGAGGGGAACATTTGGAGACAGGGATATACATGCAGACATACTAAGAGATTAGTTTATGGTTCATTTTGGCATATATTTGTGTTGTGTTATCCTGCATTTTCTGACCTGTATAAATTTACAAAATCAAATTAATGGCGTTTTTCAAATGCGTCCAGTTGTCAATGATTCTCAACATATTGTCAAGGGTTTGGATGACAGGAACAAACATTAACATGCAGAAATTTGTACATTCTTTGAAATTCAGTACACTTCAGATATATTGCTGTGTGTATTAAAGTGTTTCGAATATGGATGAAGACAGTGTAGGAAAGTGGAAATACGATGAGGACATAAGGGGATATTGTTGTTTGTCAACATATGCAGCACACAATTACACATATAAATATTAATATGAGAAAACATTAAATAAATGTATGACATACTTCTGGATCGGAACTCTTGACAGAATAACATAAAAGTGTACAAACAGGAGAATTATCTCAGCTCAACACATAGGAACTCAATAAATCTTAAGTCTAAATGAATCATTTGAAGGACATAGTCAACAGAATGAAGCAAGGGAAATTGTTGGCATCAGCATTCATCACAGTAAGGACAGGTGTAACATCCCATAATGTGCATAAGACAACTATTAGCTTAATACATAAATTATGTGACCTGTCTAATAGGGTCCCCTTCACATGGTCGACATTTCAGAATGTCGAAGACCATATCGCCAAGACCATATGATCGACATTCGAAATGTTGACCATATGGAACCTGCATCTCTGTACAGTGCAGAATGGAAAGATTTCCATCTTCCGCACTGTAGTGCGATCTCGGAGTTGGTATATTTAAGTTTTGGGGTGTGGGGGGGGTTGGAGCAGCGTGAAGGTAAGGTTTTTTTTTTTCAATGTCGACATTTCGAATGTCGGTCATATGGTCTCGGCCATATGGTCTTAGACATTCTGGAATGTCAACCATATGAAGTAGATCCGTCTCATAACAGTACTATCGGTCCTTATTTGTATAGTGCAGCATGGTAAGCACATTTGCTTGATGCTAAACATGGTAGCGTCGTAAGATGTGAAATTACATTTACCATCACTCACCAGTGATGTGCAATGCCAAGCTCTGTGAAAAATCTGAAGACACTTAATGGGGAACAGAGATTGGGAGATGGGGATAAAGGTATAGGGAGAGATTTGCTTATGGTCCATTTCTGCACATCTTTGTATTGTGTTGTGTTACTCTTCGGTTTGTCCTCATAATTATTCTGGCAAGATCTGAACAAGACAGTGCTCCCAACAGGAAGCAAACACATTAATACAGCAGTAGGATAATGGTGTGTTAATAAAATGTGTAGCCGGCACTTATGAGTCATACAAACATTGAATAACACTTTGACAAACATCTAGATTCGAAGTTTGACACTATTCAAAACTAATCCACAGATCTGAGTATTATCTAACCATACCACTCAGGAAATCCTACTTCACAAAGTTGAAATCTGACAACAGATTGAAGCAATGGCAAATGTATGCATCAGTCTACATTACATTTATGACAACTGTAAAATCCCATAATGCATAAATTGCCACCAGTAGCATAAAAATATGCAACAGTAAAAAAGTGATGATATAGAAGTGAGAACAAACAGAGACATGGAGACAAGGATAGAAACAGATAAAGAATGTTATATTTATCTGAGCCATTTTTTAATATCTTTGTGGTATGCGACCACTATGTTTTTCCTATTAAGTAATTTGTCAACAGGGAGCATGCAGGGGTAAAAAAGAAGAAACAAGACTGAAACATATGGGGGATAAGGATGGTCTAATAAGTCTCCCTGTTGGGGATAGAACATTTTTGCAAATGCTTTGCTGCTGCACTATTCAACTGCTATGTTTATGAAATATTGCAACTGGAGATAAACACAGATACAATTAAACATGTGATAGGAATATAAACTGACAAGAAATAATAATTTGACATACAGCTGCAATTGAACCCTTGACACTATGCAAAAACATCAGTCTACAGACAGGAGAATTATCTCAACACACCACACGGGAACTTCTAGTTCATTATATTCAGCCGTCTAAGGACTTCAAGAGTAACTGTTTCAGAGTACTGCCTTTAGTCTGTATTCTATAGCACTGTGAATTTCAGTACATTTGTGCAAGGGTAATTGCACTAGTGTGGTCAATGGTAAAAACTTACCAGTTTTTGCAATAGGAAGTGAAACTCCATTCACTGTCATTCAGAAATGGTAAGTGATGTCAATCTCCACACAAATGGTGAGGCAAAAAGTGAAGCATTTTTGATGGGCCATTTCTGGCCAACTGTGTTGTATGGGATTCTACTTTTGACAGATTAAATGTTTGAAAAAGGTGTTGATATGACAGTGGTGAAAGTGGTGGCAAATAGAGGGTAGGACACAGGGGAAAGAATACAGGAGTTTGCAGGATGGTTGTGGGAGAGCACCATAGCTATCTACTTTTTCACAACGTAAAATGTAGAATTGTACAAAGAATTTTATGACATTGGAGAGTCACCATACTAGGGATAGGTGACAACAGTAGAATAATGTTTAGCCAATTGGACTAAGTCAAGTGTGTCAAAATTATACATAGGTGAAGTGGAGAGCTATGTGTGTGACATTTTCTTTGTGGGGCGGGTGCCCATTTGTTATTTTTTTCCAGAGAGGAATGGTAGGGAAGCTGCTTAGGAATGAGAGGGTCAGGTAGATTGGGTAGGTTAGGCATCAGGTACAGGCATACAGGACACACAAGACAGACAGGGATGGTGATGGATACACAAAGTTGGGGGGACATCATTGTTGGGGATAGGTAGGGGACATCAGAGGAGCACCCACAACCAGCTTGAGAACAGTGAGAATCTAGTCATGATGGGTGACAAAATCACTACCTCCACTACTACCACTACATCCAGATATGATGGGAAGGCAATACTGTGTCTTAAAATTAATCAATCACAATGCTATGATATGACAACTAGAAACATTTATTTGACTATAGCATATTGAATATATGCTTTCAAATTTAATTAATGCATTTGCAAAAATTGAGTTCATAGGTTCATAGGTTCATAGGTTTATACTAGGCTATCTGCCCTAAGGCATTTATAAGCCTAGCCCAAATTATTGTGGCTTACGCCACCCCTTATATGAAAAAATACTGTGCCCATTAGTTTGTTATGCCTCTGTCCAGCAGTGACCCAGAGATGATTCCCGGGGTAAACTACGATCCCATCCACAGGTCTAGATTTCTCTTGAACAGAGTCAGCGAGGTGCTCTGCCTCACATGGACCGGGATTTTATTCCACAGCATAGGGAGTCTCTGAGTGATAAATCTATCCCTCCAGCACGTCCTATTTATATCCTCTAGTGGTTTTGCTGGATTTGGATTTTTGAGGTGGAGCATGTCCATTAATTCTGGGTTGGACATGGCCATGTCACCTCTGAGCATGAATAGAGCTGGAGTTTCTTCAATCTGGCAGCATATGACAGATTTTGGAGTCCCTTTATCCTTTTGGTGAGGAACTTTTGGGGTCTCTCCAATTGCTGCAGATGTCGGGTGAGATACATCCCGAATGGGGCATTGTACTCGATCATTGGTCTGATAAGTGAAGAGTACAGGGGAACAATGACCTCACTAGATCTGGATGTGAATCCCTTCATGATCAGGTGGGCAATGTAGAAGGTCTTTCTAACCACTTTAGCAATGTGAGTGTCAAAAGAAAGGCCACTGTCAACCTGGGTCCCCAGGTCCCTGATAACCTCTTCTGTGCTTAGTGGATTGCCACCTATATGGTAGCTTGGGGTTACCTTGTTTTGGTATGACTATACATTTTTGGCTAACTTCAGGCCATGGCTCTGGCACCAGCTATCTGTTTCCGTGAGTCCCTTCTGAAGGATATCCGTGTCCGATGCACTTTCCACTATGGTGCCCAGTTTGCAGTCATCTGCAAACTTTGTCAGCCAAAGTCCTCCCATGTTGGCCTGTACTTCTGAGAAGTAGATGCCAAACAATAGGGACAAGGACCCAGCCCTGGGACACCACGAGTCTGACACAGCGCCAGCAACTCTAACCCTGTGGGTTCTGTCCAGTTTGCAACCCATCTTGTGACATATGGGTTTACATTTAAGCTGGTAAGTTTTTCTACAATACCGGTATTGTGTCGAAAGCCTTTTGCAAGGTCAAGGTAGGCTGTATGGACTGCCTTTCCTCATCAATGGCCTTGGTGACTATTTCAAGAAGTTCAAAAGGCATGATCTTCCCTTGACAAAGCCAAACTGGGTCGGGTCCAATGTCTGCAAGTCCCCTATATCTTTGTTTATGAGCTCCATTATGATCCTCTCCATAGCTTTGCAGACTAGACTTGTTAAGCTATGGGGCGCAATTACCAGGGTCCTTTGTGGAGTGGGACCACAGTTGCCGTCGCGCCCATCCTGTGGTAAGGCTGAGATTAAACAGCTGCCTTATGTGAGTTGTTAATGTCATGCAGTATTGCAGTTAATATTTTATAAATACTAGCCTGTAATAAAATCTAATGCTTGTTTCTGGGTATTAAACCCCCACAGAATTAAACTGGTGTACTCATTGCCTAATGCAATTACCAAGAACTATTGCAGCAGGCATGTATGCTTGATATAAAAGTTTAGATATGTCTGTTCAAGATGAGATAGAGTGACTGACTAGAAAATACTTTCCTACCTTGCATTCAGACCTGATCCATACTTACCCTGTGTCTCTCTGAGGTGAGTTAGCCTCTCCTGATGCACCTCACAGTTTTCTGCTACCTGCTCTGCAGCGTATGCTCTACTAATTACTCCTTTTTTAACAGCAGCTTCTGTTCTGCATTCTACTAAAAACTCTACCAGTGCTGATCTTTCACTTAGGATCCCCCCATTTATTTCTCTTTGCCTATAATCTGATATCAATCCTTGATAGGGAAGGCAATCTCTAGCCTGAAGACCAAATACAGTCTTGGCCTTTTCCCATTCTATTATCTTTCCCTCTTTAATTGTTTGCTCCCAATGCCTATGTTCTTTTGTAATTTTCTCTAATAAATTCCAGTCTCCTTCTGCTTATTGTCTGTATCATGAATCTCCTTTCTCCATTCCCATGTTGGCTTATATCTTAGAATACTTTTTGCTACTTTATGAATATAATATTCTGTATGGTTAATGTTACTCCCCTTAAGGATCTGCATCCAAAATCCCAGTCTCTCCTTGTTTCTTGAACTTTCCCCCTGTTTTTTCTTCATCTCTTTCCACTTTGAATTATGTTTCTGCTTGTGTTGTGCTATGTATAGGAGTCTTAACTGTGTAGCTCTGAAATACCCCTTCAAATCAAGTAAACCCAAACTGCCTTGTTCCATTGGAAGAATCAGATAAACATTGACATGATTTATGTGTTTATTATAATCATTATTGGTTGGAGGAAAATGATTTGTTTTGTGACATATTGGGCTATTGGGCCTTACACACTAGTAAGATTGAGTACTAACATCTGGGAATTGAACACATGAGAAAAAGAAGGATAAAATGTTAAACTTTGATTATTAACTGTTAATGCCAGAGAAGAATTTATTTCTTAACATGTTAATTACAGATTTACTAATATAAGAATGAATGGAGATATACTTATGAGATGCCTGTATGTGTCTGAATTTAAGTAGTCATGGGACTGCTTTTCCATGTAAAAGGCAGTATTTGTAGTTGTAAATACATTTCAAATGCATGGAGTTCCATTACCTGAATAATTCATACTGGGTATGTTACATACATACGCCACAAGACATACTGTCCTAAACACATAATTCTGATATGTGATAAGCCATAATAGTTATAACAAAACTACTATGCACATCATAATTATGCAAGTGCATTCTAAATATCATCATTGCCGTGTTTAACATAATTTACATGCATCATATTGAGCTTATATAGCAAGGATTAATGATACATCTATTGCAATACACATTGTTATTTTTCTTTATTTATTTTACATTTGTTAACAAGGAGAGTCCAAGTGGATATATGTCCATTTTCAGTGGAGGCCCAGGGAGAAAAGCTCCAGAGCAGTAAAATCATTAACAAGAGAAAGACATGTTAACCAAAAGGTTCAGTTAAACAATATACACAGTACACAATCTTTATACTTCTTATAGAAGTATAGTACATATAAGATAGTGAGTTAACCAAAGAGTGTATTTGCCAACATTCACAGGCTACATTAATATAGACATGTTACAGAGGTGTTTAAAAGCAAGTGTAGCAGGAAGATAGAGTTGATAACTTCCACAACTCATTTCTACACATGAGAGACATGCTATGTCCTTTAGGTTTCTTTGCAGTGTTCAGAGATACTATTACCCTATGCAAACATTACAAAAGCAGTATATAAGCTGTTACTCTAGTTGCTGGAAACAGAGACATACGAGTTACTATCCAGGGGTAGTACAGGTACATAAGCTGTGATTCAGGAAGTGTGCTTTGAGTAGTTTTTTGAATTGGGTGGTGGAGTTGTCATTTATTATGTGGGCTGGGAGGGAGTTCCAGATTTTAGAGATGAAGTAGCTATAAACGGATCTACCTGCCTCATTTTTACAGTTTGTTACCTTAAGGAGGTGTTGGGTACTTGATCTCAGGGATTTGGTAGTGGTGTAAGGCTGGAGTAGTTGCTGCAAGGGCTGGTGTGTTGCCTGGATGATGTAGTACTTTGTGAGCAAGTGCTAGTTGGTTGACTTGAAGGGTCAGGGAGAGTTCTAGCCAGTTGAGGTTTTTGAGGCTTTCACAATGGTGGGTTCTAGAAGGTGATCCTGTGGCGAATATGGCTATTTTATTGTAGCAGATATCTAGTTTGTTGAGCTCAGTTTTTTGGAGATTTTTAAGTACGGGGGAGGTGTAAAGTAGGGTCAATCGGAGGTGTGTCCCAGCTGTGGTAACCTTAGAGTGACTGGTGAGAAACTGTTTGTTGCGATAGAGTAGGCCCATTTTTCTGTGGACTCTTTTTATGGTCTGGGAGATATGAATGTCAAATTTAAGGCTATTGTCAATTTCGAGGCCTAGCAGTTTGGCATGACTGCTGGGTGCGATGGTGGTGTTGTTATGAGAGGAGATTGAAAAGTTAGATGAGGAGGGTGGAGATCTGTGAGGGCTGAAGAGGAGTAATTTAGTTTTGGCTGGGTTTAGAATGAGGTTTTGGTTAGTGATCGATGTTTCTGCCAGGGAAAAGCATTCTTGTGTTAGGGAAAGGAGGTGGTCAAGGACGTTGGCTGCACAGATAATGGTGGTATCATCTGCATATTGGACTATTGAGGCTTTGGGTATGGTGGATGGTAGTTTATTAGTAAATAGGGTGAAGAGCAGAGGACCCAGGATGGAGCCTTGGGGTACCCTTAGGGAGACAGGTAGTAAGGGTGAGAGCTGATTTTGCCATTTTACAGCTTGTTGCCTACCATCTAGGTAGCTCTTAAACCAAGAAATAGTAGAGAAGCTAAGATTTACGGTGGTTAGTGTATGAAGCAGTTTTTCATGGGTGACCATGTCAAAGGCTTTAGATAAGTCTAAGAGAGTTGCAGATACTAGCAGTCCATTGTCTCTGTGGTTATTGACGGTATTAGTGAATGAATGATGTTAGTGCGGTGGTGGTGCTATGAAAGGGTCAGAAACCATGTTGCTGAGTGGATAGTAATTTGTTTTCTAAGAGGTATTTCATCAGTTGCATGTGGACAACCTTCTCTAGAAGTTTTGATAGAGGAGGATAGTATAGCTATGGGTCAATAGTTACTAAGTTCTACAGAGGTACCCCCTTTGTGCAGTGGTGTAATATGTGATATTTTCCAAAGATGGGTACTTTGCACTCTGAGACAGATCTGTTTATTAATATGGAGACAGGGTAGGCTATTGCTTCAGCTGCTAGTTGCAGATATTCGGAAGGTATATTATCGGCGGCTGTAGAGGCTGGCTTACGTTTTAGGAGTAATTTTTGTATGATTTTGGTTGGCACTTGTTTGAAGGTGAAGATGGGGTAACTGAGATTTGTTTTGGGTGAAGAGGGTGTTTTAGTTGGGGATGGGTTGTTGGGGCTTGGTTGTTGGCTAGGTTTTGGATAGTTTCTGTGAAGAATTCATTGAGCTGAGTGGGGATGTTGTCATGGCTGTTCATTATTTTGGAGGTGGGGGTGGTTGGTTTCCCTGGTTGCAGTACAGTGTTGACAGCAGCCCAGAACTTTTTTGGATTGTTAATACATTTATTCTGCATATTTTAGTAGCAGGAGATTTTGTCTATTTTAATAAGTTGTTTGACTTTGTTATGTAACTGATGGTATGTTTGGTTGACTATTTGGGATTTGCTTTTATGATAGTTTGTCCATGCTTTGTTCCTATCTCGGAGTAATGTTTTAGCATTTAAAGTTAGCCAAGGTGCATGTTTAGTTCTGATTCTTGTAGTTCTAGGAGGGGCATGGTGGTTAAGTATGTTAATGAAGGTACTATTGAAGTACAGTACTTCTTCATCAAAGTCCAAAGTTTTTTTTGGGGGGGTCCAGTTACATATTTTTAGGTCATTATTGAAGTTGAGTTGGTTGAAGTTTTTTCTATTCCTACATTCCTTGACAGTTTCTTGGGTCAGTTGGGGAGTTTTGCTTCTTATTAGAAATGTAGCTAGGTGGTCGCTGAGGGGGTCTGGCAGGCAGCCAGCGTGAGATATATGGGAAGGATGAGATACTAGTATCCAGTGTAGTATAGATTGATGTTTGGTTCATTTGTCTGTTCTGGTGGGGGAAGTTATTAGTTGGGTTAGTCCATGTAGGTTGATATGAGAAATAGGGTTTAGACTGGAGCAGTTATCCCAATCAATATTAAGGTCACCTAATAGGATGTTTTCTTGGGGAAGGGTGTTGGTTATCTATTCTAGTAGTTTTTCTGTGATGGTAATATTGTTCCCTGGGGGGATGTAGCATCCTATAATGTTGATGTGTTTATGTGGGTTAAGTTTCAGTTTAGTGAGGATGAGTTCAGTGTTACCTAAGTCTGGGTTGTTATGTCTAGTTCTTCTAAGATAAGGTAAGTTTCATATAGTATTGCTACTCCTCCACCCCTTTTTCCTACTCTGTCATTTCTGATTATATTGTAGCCTGGTGCTGTGATTTCATTATCTTGAATTAGGGGCTTAAGCTAGGTCTCTGTTAGAATGACAATATCTGGATGGTAAAAGGAGACTAAGGTATGGAGGTCATGGACCTTATTTAAGGTGCTTCTAATATTTAGATTTATGATGAGGAGTGAGTTTGTGGGCCTTTGGAGTAAGGCTGTATTTACGTCTCGGATTGGTCTATCTGGACTGATTGGGCCCGGTTTTGGGTGTATGTCACCGCAGCATGCTAGTGCTGTTTTCAGGTGTACATAAAGTTTACTAGTTTGTAGATGAGTTTTGTGTAATTAAGAATGGTGTGGGATTGGCTATTTGATGGGCATAGCTTGTGTCTGATGGTGGATTATGGTGGTGTGATAATTGTATGGGGTTACATATGGGGTACTGCTACATTCCCTGACAGTTTCTTGGGTCAGTTGGGGAGTTTTGCTCCTTATTAGAAATGTAGCTAGGTGGTCACTGAGGGCGTCTGGCAGGCAGCCAGCATGAGATATATGAGAAGGATGAGATACTAGTATCCAGTCTAGTATAGACTGATGTTTGGTTCATTTGTCTGTTCTGGTGGGGGAAGTTATTAGTTGGGTTAGTCCATGTAGGTTGATTTGGGAGATAGGGTTTGACTGGAGCAGTTATCCCTGTCAATATTAAGGTCGCCTAATAGGATGTTTTCTTGGGAAAGGGTGTTGGTTATCTATTCTAGTAGTTTTTCTGTGATGGTAATATTGTTCCCTGGGGGGATGTAACATCCTATAATGTTGATGTGTTTATGTGGGTTAAGTTTCAGTTTAGTGAGGATGAGTTCACTGTTACCTAAGTCTAGGGTTGTTATGTCGAGTTTTTCTAAGATAAGGTGAGTTTTATATAGTATTGCTACTCCTCCACCCCTTTTTCCTACTCTGTCATTTCTGATTATATTGTAGTCTGGTGCTGTGATTTCATTATCTTGAACTAGGGGCTTAAGTCAGGTCTCTGTTAGAATGACAATATCTGGATGGTAAAAGGAGATTAAGGCATGGAGGTCATGGACCTTATTTAAGATGCTTCTAATATTTAGATTTATGATGAGGAGTGATTTTGTGGGCCTTTGGAGTAAGGCTGTATTTAGGTCTTGGATTGGTCTATCTGGACTGACTGGGCCTGGGTTGGGGTGTATGTCACCGCAGCATGCTAGTGCTGTTTTCAGGTGTACATAAAGTTTGACTAGTTTGTAGATGAGTTTTGTGTAATTAAGAGTGGTGTGGGATTGACTATTTGATGGGCATAGCTTGTGTCTGAGGTAGTGGATTATGGTGGTGTGATAGTTGTATGGGGTTAGTTGTAAATATGGTATGGGGTTTGGAGTATTGGGGGATGTTCCTTTGTAAGGAATGAATAGTGTGTAGGTAAGTGGTGTTTGGTAACTGGTAATGGTGGTTAGCAGAGTGCGGGACGTGATGCAAATAGTATATAGTAGGAGTTGAGTGTGTGAGGGTTGAGACAGTGATATCATGGTGTAGGGGTGAAGTACCTAGTATCAACCAATAACCCCAAAATCCCACAGCTATTATTCAACAATATGATCCCACCAAAAATATGATAAAGAAAAGTCAACTAGAATAACACCAAAGACTGGTCACTGTAGTTATAAATGATCAAGTGTTAAAAAGCATCCAGCAAATAAGATTCTTATATAAATGTAAGTAAAAATACACTTGACATAAAAATCAGGCACATTCAAAACAAAAAGTCAGAAGATGATAGTTGACCCATTCATTAAAATGGTGAGCAGATGTTTTAAACTGTAGTATGTTCCAAATGTTGTGAATGTTGAAAAAGTTTAACGTAAACCTGTAAAATTTATATGAATCTTAAATATTTGTCCCAAGTGTTAGAAGTCTCAAAACCACAAAGACTGGTTTGCAATTATTGCATATGGTGACCCTAAATAAGAGTCTATTCATTTGCATTTATTGTTACTTTCCTAATCAAAATGTTGTGACAAATGGCATTCTAACCCCACTCTGTAAAAGTATCTGTAAACTGGATTCAAACTAACTCTAAGATTACTGCACTTACAGATTGTGCCACATAGAAAGTTAGCTGACAGGTGCATTTTCTTCACTCATCACTATTCAGAGTGTTGATGGGCACACTCCAACATTAAGCTCATCTGCACTACAGAAAGCAGCACAAATTAAAATTTACACTTTCTTCCTTCAGCAGTAAAACCAGCAGTGCACAAATGCAAAAGGCAGTTAAAATATAAATAAATAAACTGAAAGCAATTGAAAGGAAAATTAAAACAATCAAATGGTATAGCTACCAATGATCTCAGCAATAAGTGCTTTAAAGTGACACCTTCATCCTTCTCACATCTTCTTGCCACAGCAGAACTTTAATTTCTGTCACACATTAGCAGGACTTTAGGTAATGCCAAATAATGGAAAAGGGGACAGATAACAACTGACGTTGTTATCCATACTGAGAATAGTTGCATTTCTAATGACACATTGACATACCAAAATGTGTGTAAATATTTATTCAGATCCCACTATGTAAAATTATTTGTAAACTGGATTTGAACAGTACATCCCCTGACTTCTTTCTCTAAACTCACTCCTCTTACATTTTGTGCCACACAGACAGTTGGATGATAGATGCATTTTCTTCTCTATAAAGAGTGCTGATGGCCACTTACCAGCACCAGTCTAGAGTGCACTACAGAATCAGGCCAAATTAAATGCTTCACTGTTTTGCTTTCAGCTGTGAACACTGTTTGTGCACTGCTGTACAACATGCAAATGCAAAAGGAAAAAAAAAACTTGTATTGCAAACTAACACAATTAAATGATATACTTAGCAAGGAACACAACACTTACTGCACTTGCGTGACACATTCATTCTTTTTACATCTGCCACATCACAAGTAGCATTTAGGTTACACATGATCAGGATTTCATGTAATCACATTTTTTTAGAAAGGGGGCATATAGAGGATGACAGGAGGTCCATTTTTGGAACAGTATATACAATTATTCATGACATAAAAATTAACAATAAACTGTATTACTGTCATGATGAATATTGAGATACTGATAAGTTATTCAGTATATATGACACATATGTCCACATTACTCATGTTACTGCTTTTGTGTTATCACACTTTAGAAAATGTCATATGTTACAGCATCTACAGCACAATGAGAACAGGTGAATTTGCATCACATTTTTTAACATCAATTCACAAGGACTACATGTAAGATTTTTAGCAGTTATCACAGACTTTAGGCTGTTCATTTCATATACAACATTGGTGTCAATATTTATTCTGAATCTAGTCATAAAAATATCTATAAACTGCATTTGATCCTGCTTTATGTGGCTTATTTCTCTAAGCTTACTTAGTTACACCTTGTGGCACAGAGATAGCTAGGTAGTAGGTGGAATTTCTTCACTCAGTAGTGTGCAGCGTGTTGATGACAGCACACTGATGCCAGTCTCAGTTGTACTACTGTTGGCATTCCAAATTAAATTGGGCATTTTTACCTTAGGAAGTGAAGTCTTGTTCACCGCTAGGGATTGCTGGCCAGTCCAGAGTAAGCAATGTCAAATTACACACAAAGGAAGAAGAAGAAGAAACAAGGATACATTATGAAACAAGTATTTATAACATTTTTGCATGTGGTCCTTAAATATCACTACATTCACACAAACAGTACTGAACGATCAAACCAGACCATTAACAACACACACTTGAGATTATTATCACTAGTTGCCACAGACAAAGACATGCACTAGGAAGAAGAAAAAGTAGCTTACAGAGTAAAGGCTGTGGCCGAGGCGCTAGAGAAATTCAACTGAGCTGAATAAACTTTTAAGAACATAGAAAGTAGAGCTGGGACTCACTTGTATTTGTTTCTGTTGTTGCTGATAATTTTGCTGCTTTTGTAAATTATTGTTGTTAATGTTGCAATGTACTACCTAGTTTCATAACTGTTGTCCTCCTCACATACTTTTACCATTCTTTTTCATTTCCATTATTTTTTTTGGGGGGGGGTCTGTATTAATGTGTGTGTATTCATAGGAAGCCCTACAGCCTTACCTTTTCAATTATTTTGTGCATGATGGATGCAGACATTCACAGATATTTGTTTTGATAACAATCAGTCATGGCTTACTTTTTGCTTTTGTTGTTCCTTTATGTTTCATCTCATACAGGACTATGAAGCCCAAGACTTCTGCACAGTGAGAACTGCCATACAGTGACACAGAGAATGACATTACTATCCTGGCTATACATGGCCTATTCCTCTTAAACAGAGGCAGAAATATCAAAGCCTCCTGTGACACTATCTGGTGCAGGTAGTCATCAATGTCAATACTGTAGGATGCCATGGTCATACTTATCAGAAAAGCAGACATAGAGCCAGTGACATGATAACACACATGAAATGTAGGCTGTAACTGCCCAAGAACATATAGCTATGGGGGTGGTCTTGCTACCAGACCAACATTGACTGAAACAGAGGACTTCCTATCCACTGTTAGAGATCCAGAAAGCTCAGCAGAGAGTTCACACAGAATCACTGATGTGGGTGCTGACTTAGAGGACAATAATTCTCAGTGTAGATACATGTATATGTACACACACAACACACACACACACACACATATATATAAAACATCAAGAAGGTTTGGGGTAGGAGAGACACTAAGACTGAGTGAGAGAGAAGTATGGGGGAGTTAAACTGGACAGCAGGCTTTTGTATAACAAGTTTCTTATTTTGCAGATGTAATGGGATTGCTTCCTGTTTCTTGTGTCATTTGCCTTGTGATGCGTAGCAATGTTTTATTTCCCTTTCTCATATGTAAGCACACTGGATTCTAAGTTTGCATGACCACCTGCACATGGTAAGCACACCTTTTCTATTGTTACTACTGTATATAAAGTAGAGTTATGTAAACATTAAAGTAATTTTTGCATTACATTAGCATCTATTATTGCTTAAAATATATTTTAAATGACATAGGTTTGCTCAGTTTGTATTCTATTTCTGTTTTTGCTGTGTTAATTACTTATTATCATAGGTGATCCTGGCAGTAGGTTGTTATCATAGTTAATCCTGGCAGTGGCACTGTTGAACTCCTACCAGCAGTAGACTCTGGTGAAGATGGCGGCAATGTAGAGGCACAATCTGGGGGTGCTGAGAGTCATTCTGACACTGAGCTTGTACCTCCAACTTCCCCTGCCCATATTTCAGACAATCAGTATGCCTTTGCATACCCATATCATTAAGATCTCAGACATAAGACAGGTTGAGGGTGACAAGTTGATCAGGGTAGTGCGGTTATTCTAGTAGCTGGTGGATTCTCCCCATAGATGTTGTGAGGGTGACATGCCACACAGAGGGGTTGATGGAGGAGCTTGGAGGAGGGCTGCTGTCCACCCACCTCCTGATGGTGTGTCAGTAGGTGCCACATGACATATATTTAGGGCAATCATGGAGGCACAGGCATGTTCCACCAGGGCCTCAGAAGAGATGCTTCAGGTTATAAATGTGTATTCTGCCATGCGGGACTACATGAATCATGTGGGTTAGTCCTTAGAGAGAATGAATGACACACTGGACTGAGCAGACAGTGTCTGTAATGGAACATCTGTTGGGGGACGGTCGGCATCCAAGTGGCTGGGAGACAATGTGCAAGATTCCCCCTTATTGTGGCACTACTTTCACTGCTGCATCAGTGATTTCAGTGTCCATACCTAGAGGTGATAGGCCATGTGGTCATAGTCCTGGATGCAGTCATGATGGGACCTTGTCCAGCAGATATCACTCATGTTCAGGTAGCACCCCAACTTCTATCCAGGGCCATGGATCTAGCAGTGCAACTCCTGGTAGAGGTAATTCTTGTGGTTGGGGGTGACAATACTGAAATGAGTAGTCAACAATACAGTGCTGACACCTGTTCAAAATACAAGGACATATTACTAGCACAGTGCTTGTGTGTGTTCATGCAGACACTTGACTACTCTACTATGTACTGCTCACACCTGTCCAAGATGCAAGGACATACTGCTAGTATAGTGCTTGACTGTGTTTATGTGGACACACACACACACACACACACACACACACTTGAAAAAAAACTTGCCCATACCACCTCAAGCACACACAAGATATCTAAACACTACTGTTCAGTGATATACATATCTTGTTACTGGCCTTGACAACTCCATGCCTAATTGAACAATTGTATACTCACTTAGTAAATTGTTACTCACACACTTCTTTGGTGTCAAACTTGCCCCTGTATTCCCCCACCCTGTGCAAATGATGATGACTGTACCCTGCCTTTTGGACATTTCTTTGTGATGTAGGGTTGCATATATGTCTGATCTGCAGAGTGGATAGCTAATGCTTACTTGCTCAGAAGCATGCTTTAATGTAATTGCATTGCAGAAGAAATATTTTTATTTATTGTTTCTACTCACTTGTGAATGACTGGTTATATAATTGTTGACCCTCATCATACTTCTGTTAGTATTCTTAGCAATGCAGTCAAAGTAGATATTTAATTATTTGCTTAGTGCTATAGTTGTGCAAATGATGCTACCATTGACCTGCTCACTGGTTTGTATACTATGGTCAACTGAAATGCTTGATGCACACTATTGGGCAAAATCCATAGCTATACATTGCCAACCTCAGTCATAAGCTATTACTGACATTACTGTATACCCAAGTTATATTTCAGCTTAGGGACAGATAAGTATGTAAATATGAGAGTAATCATTTATATACCTCTTTTTTCATACAGGTTCCACACTTACCCTGTTAATATTGCAGCTACAAGGTATGTCCTTCGGGGTTGTCTCTGTGTGATGTTAACAGAACACAACCACAACATGGTTAAGTAGAGGTAGTGTAATTTTGGAGGCATCGGTTTTTAATATTTGCACAGTAAACTCTCAGTTAACTGGCACCCATGGGGATAGGTAGATGCTGGATAACTGTAGGTTCTGGTTGCTTGAGAGTTACTATTAAAAATAGGCCTGACTAATACTGTACCCTATACTATTTGTTTGGTTTGACTAGTTCTCAGGTTGGGGAAAGAGGTAATTTATTACTATTTTCCTTTTTAAAACTCTAAAACTCTAAAAATATAAGGTATGCTTCTGCGGGGGGGGGGGGGGAACAGAAAGTGCAACACATGAAAATTGTACTGTATTTCTTCAATATTTTTTGCCATTTGCTTGAGAGTGTTGGTTTCTTGAGTTCCAGTTAATTGAGAATTTACTGTATGTGCTTAGGATCTTAGGTTTTCACTTAGGTAGTAAGTGTGTGTGCTATCCTTTGTCTGTTAGCCAGAGATATGGCATACTCTGTACGCCAACATCTGCCAGTACCATCTGCACCTGGTGGTTTCCTCATCTGTATCTACTGGAGCTACTGGCCTTGCCTGTGGTCCAGGAAGCTGTAGTCCTGTCCCTTGTTCTTGTTGAGGCTCTACTGAGAATTATATTGTGCAACATGGTACAGGTTGTGAGTATTTGGGCACAGGTGGCTGGGTCATACTGCAAGGCATCAACTGATGTGTCTTGGGGAAGCCAAATACACATTCTATGATAGTCAAAGTTTGAGCATGGGCATCATTGTATCCTTGCTCAGTGGGGTTGTGTAGGTTTCTCGTGAGTGTCATGAGACAAGATTCCAGAGCATAAATTGCATCCCCACTAGATGCCCTTGTGGAAAGTCACCTTTAACAAAACTTGTGTATAGCTTACAGGTATGCCATAAGTGTGAGCTGTGAAAACTGCCTGGGTTACCTGCACAGGCATTGTATCTGAACCCTTGGGCATTACAGACAACCTAACACTTTATAGAGTAGTATCCTTTCATCTGTTATTTTATATCCTTCTTTGTTCACTGGGTGGAGCATTTTTTCTATCTGTGTTCAATCTATGGTCTCCAAAAATAAAATTCCAGCATGGTTCTTGCTCTCTCCCCTGTTGTGTTTGGGAAACAGATATGATCACTTGCATATTGTAGCACTGCATTTAGAAACAGATGTAATATTCTAGAAGATAAGGCATGTGACACCCCTAATATATCCCCTGTTAATCTCTGGAAACTACCTGTAACTAGTAATGTAATGCTGCACATACTTTTGTTGTGTTTCCAATGGGATGGGTTTTCCACAGTTTCTGAGAGGCCTCAGGTAAAGGAGGCAGAGGTTGCATATTTCCTCTAGTGTTTCTCTGTCCACCCAGTATTTCTCTAATATTTCTCTATCATGCAGTTCATGATAAGTGAAATGGGGTCTGAATACCCTTCTCCTTCTTGGCCATGGTCTGGCAGCAGCAACAACAGCAGCAGCAACACCTTCAATTAAACCTGTTGCAATATAGGTTAATAACGGCAGCAGCAACTCCTATCATTGTTTTTTTCTACTAAGTGTATTCATGGCTGTATTTCAAATAGTTTTGGATTTCAGGGCAAAAGGGAGCACTGAGTGTACATAATTACTTTATATGTTGCTTTCATTAGGATATTATGCCATTTACTGTTGTTGTGAAGCTCTGCATTTAGGGCAAAGTTGTTTAATGAATATGAAACAGAGTGATATCTTGTGAGAATCTTGTAAGAGTAGTGCACACGATAGCAGCACTAAGTGTAGATTTATATGAATCTGGCCCACAAAGCCTGAAACTCAAATGTTTGTCATTATTCAGTGGTTTTTAATCCTCAATGAGTTATCAGAATACCATAAATTTTATGAGGAACTGCCCAAACGTATGAATCCAGATATTATGTAAATTTCTGAACAGTTGAAAGGTACAATTTTCTCAATTATCTGCAGATGCATGATCATTTAATTGTTATAGGTAATGATACATTCACATTTTCCACTTCAGTTTTTTCTAATGAAGTTTAAAGAATATCTTATTGCTGCTGTCAATCTCTGAGGCCAAATTGAGCACATAAATACATACAAAAAATTTAATAAGTAGGTTTTGTGCTTGAATTAATCTAGAGTTGTTTATATGACTGGTAATTTTGTGAGACAAAGAAGTACCATTTCGCTGTTGTGTATCATATTAATTTTGTGATGCCATGATTTTTTGTTGCACTTGTCTTTATATTTTGTCATATTTGATATGCATGCATGAATGCAGAAGTTAATACTATCATAAATGGTAGTATACTGGGCAGATTTATTTGCACCACTGGACCCAGTCATGACTTGGATTAAATTAAAGGAGCTTCAAAGATAAGAATAAATGCACATTTGCTACCTACTAAATTATTTTTTTTTTCCGTACTGGAGATAAGTTTCTCTTTCATAGGTACTAGTCAGCACTTGATGCCAGGGTTCAATTCCAGGTAGATTATCAGTAATGGAGGGTGCTTGAAAGCACAAGCACATATATTTCATTGATGTCAATGCAAACCATACCCAGATGACAAGGTAAAGGGAGAACAAGCCTTCCATCCATCACGATGGCCATATATACAGATACCCCATTCTCCTTTCCACATGTTAACAGAGACTGAGGGGCTACTGAAGACACAGCAGTTGACAGAAAGGTGGGGGACTAAAAGCATAAAGTGAAAGCATTTTATTTAAATTGTTTATATTTTTCTTTATGGAGTAATGAAGAAAATGTTTTATGCTTAGAGTCGAAGGTGAGACTTTGTAATCACTTATTAGTAAGTATCAATATTCGTCAAAGATACCCATACCTCCAGGTTGGTGGCACAGCACAAAGCATCAGAGACTATCCATGTGCAACTAACAGTGGGTAAAACTGCCTTACAGTTTATAGCCTGCTACAGACCACCCTCCCAAACCCAGGAACTCCACTTGGCCTTCCTGAGAACACTGGAAAATATGAAGGTCTCTCCAAACACCATTATATTGGGCGACTTCAACTACCCAAACATAGACTGGGAGCATTACTCTAGCTCCAACACCTTAGCCCAAAGGTTCCTAGAATTTATAAACTCAGATGCTATGGAACAACTTGTTACCACTCCCACAAGAGGGGAAAACATACTGGACCTGATCATCACCAACATGGGGACTCTATGCTCCAGTCCAGAAGTGTATCCCTCACTGGTAAGATCATAAACTAATCTCAGTGGATATTCACATCCCGACCCCACCCCTGCCCAGAAAACCACAGTGAAAAACTTCTCTAATGCAAATTTCACACTCCTCAAAACCGAGGTGGAATCCTTCAAAGCCCCCGGGCCTGTGGAAAATACGGCCCAGACCGCAGAATCCTTTATAAACGCATTCTATGAACACCTTCAGGAATGCATGGATCATGCAATCCCAAATAAAACCAAGACCCAATCCTCCAAAGGCAGATGTCCTGTCTGGTGGATCCCAGCCATAATCAAACTATACAATAGAAGGAGGAAGCTACTACATGATAGAGCAAAATCCCAAAAAGGGAAGGCATCTCTGATCAGTATTAGCAAAAAACTATGGGCATTCATAAAATCGTCTAAGGCCAGCTTTGAGAGAAAAATTGCACAGGACACTAAGGATAATCACAAGGCTTTCTTTAGTTATGTTAGGAACCTGGGTGGGAATTCCCAGATATGCTCAGAATTAGTCTAAAATGACAAAAAATACACCAAACCCACAGACATTGCCAACATCCTAGCTGACAGGTTCAACGCAAACTTCTCCCCCCCCTCCCCACCAAAAGGGCAAATATCTATCCCAGCAGAGTGCTGCCTCCCTGACATCTCAGATGCTCAGGTAAGAGCCACCCTCTCCAAAACAAAAAAACAGCATGAATGGGACCAGACGGTGTCCCGGGCTGCGTCCTACATGAACTCCAAGAAGAGCTAAACCCAAACATAAAACTACTGTTCAATCTCAGCCTTACTACAGGATATGCACCCAAAGAGTGGCGTACAGCAACGGTGGTCCCTCTCCACAAAGGTGGTGCCTCAACGGATCCTGGAAACTATTACCCCATAAGCCTGACTAGCTTGGTCTGCAAAGCTATGGAAAGGATCATCATGGACCTTATAAATAAAGATATTGGGGACCTACAGACACTGGATCCTACCCAGTTCGGCTTTGTTAAGGGCAGATCCTGCCTCTTAAACCTGGTCGATTTCTTTGAAACAGTCACCAAGGCCATTCACGAGGGGAAGGTGGTCCACACAGCCTACCTGGACCTCGCAAAAGCCTTCGATACAATACCCCACTCAGGCATTATAGATAAGCTCACCAGCTTAAATATAAACCCCTATGTCACTAGATGGGTTGCAAACTGGCTCAAGGACAGAACCCACATGGTTAGAATTGCTGGAGCCATGTCAGACTCCAAACCAGTTACAAGTGGCATCCCACAAGGCTCAGTCCTGGGACCTCTCTTGTTTGGTATATATTTCTCAGAGGTACAGGCCAACACGGAAGGACTGTGGCTGACCAAGTTCACAGATGACTGCAAACTGGGCACCATAATCGACTCTCCAGACGACACAAGCATCCTCCAATAGGGCCTCATAGAAACAGACAACTGGTGCCAGAGCCATGGCCTCAAGCTAAACACCAAAAAGTGTATAGTCATCCCCTTTGGCAAAAACAAAGTGCCCACAAATTACCACATAAGTGGTAATTCATTAAGTACGGAAGAAGTAATTAGGGACCTGGGGACCCAAGTTGATAGCAATCTCTCATTTGACAACCACGTGGCCAAAGTGGTTAGAAAAACATTTTATATAGCCCACCTAATCATGAAGGGATTCACATCTAGATCAGGGGAGGTCATCGTGCCTCTTTACTCATCCCTCATCAGGCCCATAATTGAGTACAATGCCCCTTTTGGGATGTACCTTACCAGACACCTGTAGCAACTGGAAAGACCCCAAAAGTACCTCACCAAGAGGATCAAAGGGCTCAAACAGATGCCATATGCTGCCCGGTTAAAGAAACTCCAGCTCTACTCAGTGGCATACCGCCTGCTCAGAGGCAATCTGTGCCTGACATATAAAGCCATGTCCAACCCGGAATTAATGGACATGCTGCAACTCAGAAAATCCAAATCCCATCGAGCTACGTGATCGAGAGACTTGAACCTCAGCACTGAAATAAGTAGGATATGCTGGAGGGACAGATTCATAACCCAGAGGCTCCCTTCACTCTGGAATAAAATCCCAGTCCAGGTTAGGCAGAGTCCCTCATTGACTCTCTTCAACAGGAATCTTGATGAGTGGATGGGGGATCATAGGTTTACCCTGGGTATCACTTCTGTGTCACTGTTAGACAGAGGCACAGTATACTAACCTCGAAAAAGGGCATAGCAAAATTAATTTAAAATGGGTGGCGAAAGCCAAACACACTCTGGCTAGGCTTATAAATGCCCTAGGGCAGATAGCCTAGTATAAACTTATGAACCTATGAACTTATTATTGCAGTGTAAAATAAGAAACACAAACTCATATTTTGGTGCACAAGAAAACTTGTTTTAGATTTGAAAAACATTTGCTATCATTGTAACAGTGTACTGTGAAGAAACAGCCATACGCTATACGCTTTATTTTGGGTGACATACTGAATACTGACATACATAAAAAGCCTGCCTTCACTGACTGAATGTTAGCTCATAATTGCGGTATTCTTAGTACGTCTGCCCCACTAACTCAACACAACTATATCATTATGGAACATCAGAAACGGAAGCATTAATAAATGTCAAAATCTATCAAAGAAACTGACTTCATAAAATAAAAGCAAACGTTTATTTCTGTCTGAAAGTGCTTTGTGACCTGTATCAGAGAAGTGGCAATACTCACGCTTGTCCATGAGAAGGTCAAAATGGATAGGTAGTTAAGTTTTAGTGAAAATTCTGAAACTTGAATATGTTATGAGGCTGTGTTTTCAGAGATAAATGATGCTTCTTACTTTTCCTATGTTTTCAATATCTTCAACAAAAAAGGACATTTTTATGATAATGTCTAATGAATAAAAGCTGCAGAAATATTCACATGTACAATGTAATATAAGAAATAGCCCCCAAAAACATCACTTTAAAAGAGAGCTAAAACACTATCTTCAAAAGACGTGGTCCTGTCCACGCCAAGCCCCCTCATAACAACAACCTTACTTAATCACCTTATACTCTACTCACCTTTACTTTACCACAATTAATTAACTCTTTCTGGTCTTAATCTCACTGAAATACAACTTTGTTGCTCTGATTATTATACCTTGTATTATTATACTTATTTGTTTATTGTACGCCATTGTAAGAATGTTATACTCTTTTTATTGAGAATTTGTGTAGTGACCTATTTCTCATTCTCTACATTATGTAACTGTATTGTTAACTACTAGGTATTTGTCTTTTGTTTTTGGGAAATTTTCTGCTCAGGTCTCCACTGAAAATGGGCCTTGGCTCAGTTGGACCAACCCGGTTAACAAATGTCAAATACATAAATAAATAAATAAATTCTGCATAACAGCAGCAAAGATCTCCTTTGATTCGTACTGAACAATGAATATTAGAAGTGTAAGGCACTAAGAAACTTTATAATTATTACAGAAAATACATTTCCTCTATTTATATATATCATATTTAAACCAAGGTTTTTATATTTAATAGCATTTTATTCCATAGTTTTAGTGGATGTTGGTTATGTATTCTTTTTTGTTTTGTTAAATTCACCTTTAATGAGTGGATTACAAATGACATGCTACGCAAATATTGTATCTTATTATATTTATATTTGTTAACCAGTACAGAATACATTGGTCAGAGGTGAATCATTTTCATCAGTTGTTTATTTAAGGTTATTTATATGATTGAGGTTGCAGTAGACAGAAAATAACAGGTGATTGGGCTTTACTGTGGTGGGAGGTTATGCTTTTGTAGGAGATAGTGGTCTGGATTCATTCATAGTGCTATTATCATGTAGGCAGTGCAGTGGAGTGGACCACTCACATGATAGTGAGCTATTTGGTATTTATTTAATGGCTGTACACATAGTGTAGAGCCTCAAAACAAAGAAAAATGGCAGAATATGCTAATGAAAGCATAAAGAGCTGAATTACTTGCTTATTAACCAATTCAACATGATGAAAGCTATAATACAATCATATTTCAGTGCTCAGTTTTGCCCTGAACTCAATAAGCCTTTGGAATACAGGTATAATTACACTAAGAAAAAAATGTTAGGGGTTGCTACTGTTATCATGATCCTGCATGTGCAACAGCCTTTAAAACAAGGTGGTGGTGCTGCTTCTGTCAGACCTTGGGGAAGAAGAAGAAGGGTGTTTAGACCTTGTTTGACTTATCATGGACTGCATGACACAGGAAATTGTACACCAAAATCAGGTAGACATAGAAACAGTATAGTAAATACACAAGATATTCTGCCCTCATCTGAGGCCCAAGGTAAGAGTGGAACCTGTCTGAAAAAAAATCAACTACTTAGTATGCAAGTAGTTATTTGTTCCTAAGATAGCACATCTGTCCTGTGTACAGTAATGTCAATAATACTGTATGACTTTGATGTCTGCAATATCTACCTATCATTTTTGTTTGCACAATAATGTGCATCAAGCATTTTACTTTCCCAAACATATATGGAACCATAACTACATTAAAAATGTGCAAAGGCTAGTGCACAGTCATCTATCACTGGCACAGGGTGGTGGTAGTGGGGAATACATGAGGGAAAGCCTAACATCAAAGAAGTGAGTATGCATTATTGAATTGTATTGCCTACTTGAAAATTATGTAGTATACCCACTGACTGTCATCTACGTCAGAAACATCAACAAACAAAATAAGTAAAATAATTAAAGCTCCATATTAGCACACACAAATAAATATGGTCTCAACCTTAAAAAGTAAAGGAAATGAAAATAAATTATACAGGTCATATAAGGTGGACAACTGTGTGTCTGAGCAGTATATTGCGGCATTAACTAAAGCAATGTTCACTTTTCCAGTACAAATGGGTAAAAGTGTTCTCGGATATCCACTTATGGGGAGGGTGGTCAGTTATATATCACAGGCTTAACATATTTTTGAGCTATAAACTTCAACCCCCTCACCTTACTAGGAAGTGATGCAAAACTCTTCTGCAATAATTTGCGAGATATCCATAGAAAATGGTCCAAAATGTCATGTTGCATTCTTCAAAAACTTTTAAATGTAATAAATAACAGATATACATACCTATACCATCAGCAAAGGACAAACAGTGCAGACAGTAAGCTCTGTGTGTGTTGTGGAATACAATCCATCATTAAGTTTGAAATATAGCATTTTGCAAAAAACAGCAAGTTACCTTTGCATCTAGTTAGATTTGACACTACAAAACATTTTGCAAACAATTAGAAGCACTTAGCTCTCTGGATAAATAATCTCCCTTACCACAATACACATTTCCTTGCCTACATGATTACCTTGCTACAGTGCACATTCAGCCCTCTGAGCACTGTGAAAATGTAAATGAGGTGTGAACTTATTAGTATTCATGAATTCCAAAATCTGCACTAAGTACAGGAAATGTAAACATGGTATAAGGACCTACACAATTACATGCACATGCCCTACTGTTGAAGGACATGCACTGAGAAATGTTACCTGCTAAGTGTTTGCAAGTGCGGATGATTACTCTGACTACAGTATCAATCAGGGTGTGTCAAGGAAAAGAAACTGAAAGAAATTGTGTCACTGCCATTGACTGCCTTAGGAGTAGAACATTCTTAACATTGATTTGAATTGTTTATGACAGCAGTTTCTACCTCTGAAAACAATTGTGTCTATAATTCTAAAGAAGTAGATTACTAATTGAAATGTATATCACCTGCAAAGATTAGCACATAGTAGCCTTGTTAGAGAAGGGGCAGCCACAGTGGTGCAGCGGTTAGCATTGTCGCCTCATAGCAAGAGGTTCTCTGGTTCAATCCTTGGCTGGGGTGCCTTCTGTGTGGAGTCTGCATGTCCTCTCCCTGTGGTTGCATGGGTTTCCTCCGGGTACTCTGGTTTCCTCCCACATCCCAAAGACATGCTGTAGGTGGACTGGACACTCTAAATTGACCCTAGGCATGAGTGCGTGTGTGTGTGTGTGTGTGTGTGTGTGAGTGTGTGTGTGTGTGTGCCTTCCGTTGAAGGTTGGGCACCAGGCTGGCAACTCAACACCTTAAAACTCTACTGCCAGTCATGAATGGACAGGTGATCCACTGTGGCAACCTCTAACTGGGAAAAGCCGAAAGAAGAAGAAGCCTTGTTAGAGAAGCATAGATAATTGCATTATGTCCACAAAATAAACAGAACAAAAAGGTACAGTGTTAAAATGTTTTATTTTATATCATGTGAGGAAAGATTGTCTGAAGTGTTGCCAGCATCACAGCCATCCACACATCTTACTACAAATTCAAGGAGTTTTTTATGTTGCTTTTGTAATGTTGTTCAATACTATGTCACATATGGAGTATAGGTAACCTCTTTTTTATCTTTATAGTATAACACATGTGGCACATAGTGATAAGAATCAGAATTGTGTCTTGTTAATGCTCTGATGTCCTAGGGCTCTAAAGCAGACATAGCTGTGTTTGAGTGAACTTAATGATGTTTAATGAGCATACATTCACTTGAAAACACAATCAAGGTGAGGAAATATCAAAAGTATACATTTTACTTTTTCTTAATGTTTCCTCTATTTCAGTGTCTCAAATTACCATCTCCCTCTGTACTTCCTTTGCACACTATTTGACAATGCATACTCTGGACTGGCAGGTGCCCAGCAGTGAGCTACAGTTCAATGCCTAAGGGAAAAAGTGAAAACTTTAATTTAGGCTGCCTTCTATTGCACAAACAAGCCTGGTGGCTTTGAATGGATGTCAGCATTCTGGATAGTACTCAGTGAAGAAAATGCACCTATCAGGCAACTTTCTTTGTGGCACAAGGTGTAAATGCAGTGATTTTAGAGAAAAAAAATGAATCATGGCATGAATTCAGTGCAATGATAATTTTTGATAGGGGGAGTCTGAATACATATTTGCACACATTTTGTGATATCACTCTAAATTGGCCCTAGGTGTGAGTGTGTGTATGTGTGTGCCTTCTGTGGAAGGTTGAGTGCTGGACTGGCAACTCAACACTGTAAAACTCCACTGCCAATTATTCTGTGGACTGTTGTTCCGCTGTGGTGACCCCTAACTAGTATAAGCCGAAAGGAAATGACGATGATTGGGTAGCTGCTTGAAAATCAACTATTACCAGCATTGCTAACAACATGTGAGCTGTTCTCTGACCCCTTTACCATTATTTGGCAGTACCTACAGTCTTGATAATGTGTGCCAGAAATTAAAGTTCTGATGTGTCAAGGAGAAGTGAGAAGGATGAATGTGTTACTCTAATGCTCTTCTTGTTCGGGTTATTGTTAGGTAAATCCTATGCTTGAATTAAAATTTCCTTTCATTTTTTTCTAAGTCAATTTATTTATTTTTTCTAATGTCATTTACATTTACTCTCCTCTCAGCAGCATGCAAGCATGGTTCACTTCTTAACGAAAAAGTGAATTTGGCGGTGAGTGGCCATCAGCACTTTGGATAACAATCAGTGAATAAATTTATCCTGTCAGGTAACTTTGCCTGTACCACAAGGTGCAAATACATTGAAAATAAATACCAAACAGAGATATTGCAGGGTTCAAATCCAGTTGACACATACTTTTACAGAGGGGGTCAGAGTGACATTTGTCTTCACATTTTGCTGAGGAATTTCACAGTAAATGCATCTCTTTAACATAAATCTCTTTATTGCAACAAATGTGTCATTACCACTTGTTATAGAACCTCACTATAATGTACGTAAACTATGTAAAACATGACACTGATGATATTTAATGTGGAATGTACATACAAAGGTATGATGTGTGCAATATTTTTGCCACAATTATTAAATTCTCACATATCATAAGTATGCATGTTTATGATGGTATGTGTTATGAAACATGTAGGTAACTTAACTCACCATGTCTTACTCAGGTCATACAACTGCATGCATCTGACATGTATTTACAAACACAAACAATGCCTTTCACATAGAAATGCAGTCCCATGACTAAGTAAAGTCACAGACATCTACATTCAATTTTATATTACTAAACCTCAAATTACCATCTTCATAAATAAATTCTCCAGTGGCAGTGACAGTTAATCCACAAACTTTAACATGTTATCTTCTTTTTTTCTTGGGTTCACTTCCCATCTGGTATGACTCAATCTTACCAGGGTTTATCTCCCAACATGACAATATTTCAGAAGTCATGCCATTTTCCTGTAAGCAACCATGATCATAACCAACAACATAAAGCATATCAGGGTTTAACACTGGAACATGTCTCAACAGCTTCAGCATCACAAATGGCTAAATATCACTGCCATTTTTATGCCTTCTCTGCTTCATGATGTACTCATTGTCAATATGACTGGCAATCCATAAATGCCCCATAGAAAAGCCTTCTCTTTTGTCCTCAGCATTTGCATGGAGGCTGACATTACACACCAATGCTGAGCGACAGTGAATGTATTTCACCTTCCTATGACAAAAGCTGAAGATTTTAATTTTAGCCACAATATTCCAGTTACTTAAACACAAATATGCTTAAATCCACTGAGCTATGGTGATACAGAGGAAAGGCAGACTAAAAGCAGTACCACGAAACAGTTGCTATAACAGTTCATAGGCTGCTGGATGTAATGAACTAGAAGTTCCTACCTGGTGTGCTGAGATAATTTCACTGTTTTTAGATTGATATTTTTGTATTGTGTCATTGGTTCAATTATAGCTGTACGTCAAATTATTATTTCATGACATTGTATATTGCTATTACATAATTCACTGCAAACATCTGTATTCCTCTTCGTTTACATTTCCTGAACATAAAATCTGAATAGTGCAGCAAAACACCAATTTCAAAAATATTGCAGCTCCAACAGGGAGACTTATTAATCTACACTTTTTATATATTAGTTGAAAAAGTACTTATTTATTTAAACAAGAAACATATTTATTGAATTGTCACTTCTGAATTAGGCAATCATACATTTAGATAAATAAAAACAAACCATACTGAAATATTCTCAGCTGTAAACATTACACATCATATATAATATTCTACACAATCATTGCCAATTAAAGACTACATAGATAATTCAGTTCATGCCTTACTTTAAACCTCTTTCCTTCTCCAAAACATTATTCTGCATATTACTGCACTCACTAGGTTGAATAAGGAGAAAGTAACAGTCAGCTGCCTGTCAGGCACCAGGATCTGCCACATAACTCATACACTCAGGTCCCTCAACAACAGGTACCAATATGACTCTGTCATTGTACATATGGAAGTAAATGACCTGAGATGTACCTCCCTAGACTACATAAAAAGAGACATGGAGGAACTCTCAGAAAATGTAGCCAAGGGGGGTATGACCCTAGCCCTGAGAAGCATCCAACCATTACCCAGAATGATACCACAGTACAAGCAGAAAATGATTGATTTCAAGAATTGGCTAAGTTTCTGGTGTCATTCTAAGGGGATCCAGTATCTATCTACCTGGGATGACATGACTGACAAATCCCGATGCTTTGCCAGAGCTGGCCTGCATCTGTCACCCACGGGCTTCTGGATACTGGCCAAGGCTCTTGCCACCCCTATAGTGCCTTTTTTAGGAAGTGTTCCAAAGGCCAATTTACCACCATAACAGCTACAAACAAATGTAATCTGAGGGTTATGCTGCACAATGCTAGAAGTCTAAATTTTAAAATGCACTCACTCGAAGCACTCCTTAAAATGGAGAACATCGACATTTGTGCCGTAACAGAGACCTGGTTCAAGGCAGCAGAAAGCACCCCTGCACTACCAGGCTATAACTCATACCACACCTGTCGGTCCCAGAATTTGGACCGAAGCTCCAAAGGCGGTGGTGTTTCCATATTCATTAAGGATGCACACACCCCCAGACTGGTAGCCCAACATAAAGCGTCAGAGATACTTCAGGTAACATTTGGTAAGACAGCGATTCAGGTCATAGCCTGCTATAGGTCCCCAACCATGTCCCAAGACTCACACTTCACATTTCTAAGCACCCTGGAGAATATTAGGGTCCAACCTAACACTGTCATACTGGGCGACTTCAACTACCCCTCCACTAACTGGGAGAACTACTCATGAACCAATACACTTGCCCAACGTTTCCTGGAATTCAGTAATTCCAATGCCCTAGACCAGCTCATTCTTACCCCCACTAGAGGTAGCAACATCCTTGACCTGGTCATTACTAACATGGGTGACCATTGCTCTACACCAATAGTCAACTCCTCCCTGGTTAGATCCGACCCCTCCCACCACCCCCGCAAAGGTAACCACCATAAAAAACTTCTCCAAAGCTAACTTTGGGCTGCTAAAAACAGAGGTGGCTAACTTCATGGCACCCATGCAAATGGAGATCAGTTGCATGACCGCCGAATCATACATCAATGCACTGTATGAATACATACACAAATGCACGGATCTCGCCATACCCAATAGAACCAAGACGCCCCTCTCCTCCAAAAAAATGATGCGGAATAAGGTGAAGTACAAAGACTGGAAAAAACTCCCTTATCAGTCTCAACAAAAAGTTGAGATCCCTCATCAAATCTTCTAAAGCTAGCTATGATAACAGAATTGCAGCAGATAGTCAAGACAACCACAAGGCCTTCTACAGTTATGTAAAGAATCTCCATGACAATACCCAGATTTGCTCTGAGCTACTGCACAATGGTACCTCCTATACTGAGCCAACAGATATTGCCAATATACTGGCCGACAGATTCAGTGCCAACTTTACCCCTCTCCCCCCCAAGGGACCAGTCACAAAACCAGTAGATTGCCAGGCACCCAGTATTACTGCTGCACAGGTTAAAACAGCACTGTCCAAGGCCGAAAAATACAGCTTCTATGGGACCTGACAATATCCCTGGCTGTGTTCTACATGAACTACAGAGTGAATTGGCACCTCACCTGTGTGCCCTGTTCAATCACAGCCTCACTTCAGGATTTGTCCCTACCGAATGACACACTGCTACAGTCATCCCTCTCCACAAAGGAGGAGCGACTACAGACCCTGGGAACTATCACCACCATTAGCCTAATGAGTCTGATATGCAAAGCTATGGAACACATCATCATGGACATAATAAACAAGGATATAGGGAATCTCCAAACTCTGGATCCCACACAGTTTGGTTTTGTGAAGGGTAGATCATGCCTGCTCAACTTGGATGACTTCTTTGAGTCAGTCACCAGAGCTGTGGATGAAGGCAATGTGGTTCATATAGCCTACCGTGATCTGGCCAAGGCCTTTGATACCATTCCCCACTCAGGAATCATAGAAAAACTCACTAAGCTAGGCATTAACCCCTATATCACTAGGTGAGTTGCAAACTGGCTCACAGGCAGAACCAACAAGAAACAAGAAAGTAGCTGACTCCAAGTCAGACTGCAGACCAGACATGAGTGGAGTCCCACAGGGTTTGTTCCTGGGTCCTCTCCTGTTTGGTATTTACTTTTCTGAAGTCCAGGCTGACACGAAGGGACTCTGGCTGACAAAGTTCACAGACAATTGCAAGTTGGGAGCTATTATTAACTCCCCAAGTGATGTTGACATCCTACAGAAAGGCCTCACTGAAACCAACAACTGGTGTCAGAGCCATGGCCTTATGCTTAATGCCAAAAAATGCATTGTCATCCCCTTTGGGAAAAACACGGTTCCCATGAATTACCACATCGATGATAGTCTACTGAACACAGAAGGCATTATAAAAGATCTGGGAACACAGGTTGACAGCAGCCTCTCCTTTAACCACCACATTGCCACTGTGGTGAGAAAGTCCTTCTATGTGGCAAATCTCATTACTAAGGGTTTTGCATCCAGGAAGAAGGAGGTCACTGTCTCCTTCTACTCTTCCCTCATTAGGCCAATCATTGAGAACAATGCCCCAATTGGCATGTACCTCACTAAACACCTGCAACAACTGGAGAGGACACAAAAATACCCCACAAAGAGGATCCTAGGCCTTAAACATTTGTCCAATATGGACAGACTCAAAAAACACCAACTACTCTCTGTCTCATATCACCTACTTACTTGACTTACAAAGCCATGTCTGACCCAGCTCTGTTTGAAATGCTACATCTAAAGAAATCCCAATCCCTCTGCACCACATGTTCCAGTGACCTCGACATCATTACCACAATCAACAGAACATGCTGGAGGGACAGGTTCATAACCCAGAGACTGCCCATGCTATGGAATAGACTTCCCACACATGTCAAGCAGAGCACCTCATTGGCCATCTTCAAGAGAAATCTTGATGAGTGGATGGGAAATAGAAAATTCACCCCAGGGATCACTCCAGTGGCTTTACTTGACAGAGGCACTGGGAACTAAATTTGGGTGGCACATTGCCAGGGTAATTCTTTGGGCTAGGCTTGTAAAGGCTCCAGTGCCATTAGCCAAAATACACCTATGAACCTATGTATTGTTCCCACAATTCCCATTTTTTCTGAGTAATTTGCTGCTACCTTTTTCTAAAGATCCCACTTCCAGTTCTTTTATCTTTGTTACTATATTCACTATACTTCACTAGTATGGTTGGCTTAGTTGTTGATTTGCATCTTCTATTAACGGCTTTCTTGGCAGCCACCAGAATAAAATTTTGCAAGGCCTCAGAGCTCAAAAAAATCATTGCCTTGGTTACATCAATTTGCTCACCCAGTACTTCTGACAGAGAAGTTTGCAGGGAATTTTTAGTCTGTCAACTCATTACACTTCCCAAAAATATATTCCCAATTACCTCTTTCTTCTCCATCACACCTCCATTTGCAACCTACCCAAGGAAAAATTATTTGGAGTTTGTTTAGGGTATAAAAATACCCATGTAAACACTTCCAATCTAAAATCCTAAATCTTGACTTTTTTTTTGCATATTTAGGAACCATACATATATCCTCCCATTGTTTCTTTGTAAATTGGTTATGCAATCTCTTTTCCAAATCCTTTCTGGCCTCTTCTGACTGATTCCTATGGTTATCACGCAATGTGTTATATGCCCTACTAATTATCTTTTTTTAACAGCAACTTCTGTTCTAGATTCTACAAAAACTCTACCAGTGCTGGTCTTTCAATAAACATCCCCCATTATTTTATTTTTGCCTATACTCTGATATCAATCCTTGATAGGGAAGGCAATCTGTAGCCTGCAGACCAAATGTATTCTTAGCCTCTTCCCATTTTATTACCTTTCTCTCTCCAGTCATTTGCTCCTTGGTTCCTTTGCCAGTTTTCTCCAGTAAATTCCAGCCACCTCTTGCCAATTCTATGTACCTCTAATGGCATTCATCCTTATCAGCACTCTCCTTTCTCCATTTCTATGTTGACTTAGTTCTTAGAATATTTTCTGCTACTTTTGAATATAATTTTTTTGCACTTTTTAATTTCTCCAATTTTTTTGGGTTTCTAATACAATGATGGGAATGGACTTCATTCTTAAGTTAAAGTACGCTTAAAGATCATGAAATTAGCATTGTTTCAATCTTTGATGTCAGCCAAAAGTGCTCTTCGCAGTACCCACAATGTGCCCAGTAATGACTCCTTCTGCAGTTCGTACAGGGTTAAATGGATTGGTAACATATCTAAATATGATTGTAGATTCTTTTTATAAGACCCGTTGCTCCTAGTACTATTGTAACTGTCTGTGTATCTTTCTTCCACATTGCTCTCGTTCTGCCTGCAGATCCTGATATTTTATGACTTTGTGTCTCTGTACACAACACACTGTAGTCACTGGGTTTGGCGATTTCAGTGATAAATTCTACTTTTGTCTTCTTTTCGTGGACCACTACATTCAGTTTTCTAGCATCTGTCTTTTGAACTGTTGGTAGTGGGTGATCCCATGTGATGTAAACTTCATTATTTTCTATGATGCTTTGTGGGTCATGTTTTCAGTGTTTTTCAGCCACTACAGTACCATAATTTTTGCACAGTCCCCAGTGCAACAGTCTTGCCACATTATTATGCCTTTTAGTATACAGTCCTTCTGCCATTAGTATGTCACAGCCAGCAACAAGGTGTGCAACTGTTTCCAATTCAGTTTTACAAAACCTAAATTTGTCTGTATCTTCCACATGTTCAATGGACTTTGTAAACCAGTGTGTATGTAGCCCACTATCTTCAGCCGCCAATATTAACCTTTCATCTCTTGGTTTAAATCTGCCTCTCCTTAACCATTCCTGCATTTGTTCCTGATCAACATGAGGTTCTCAGAAGTTTTCTATACTTGCAACAATGTTTATGCATTTTCCACATTTCTTGCCTTCTCATCTGGTCCTTCACCTTATATTCTTTCTTTTGTTTTTTGGCACATCGAGTTGCTGCCTGATTTTTATCTCCTTCTGGTTTGATTTCCATTCCCGGTTGACGGTGATAAGCTTCTGCTAAATTAAGCAGAGAAGTCACCTTACATTTATTCTCCTCATGTTTTAAAATGTTCACTATGTTTTGGTCTTGTGAGGTCAGCAGACATGTGTAGAGTCCCTCAATAGCAGATCTATATATGTAATCAATTTCAAGGAGGACAATCCCTCCTTTGGAAAGGGGAATATATAATCTTGGTAAACACTGATTTTTATAAATAATTTGGTGAGCGTGAAGCATCCTTCTTGTTTAACGATCTAATCAATCTGACACTTTTTGGGGCCAGTCAGTCACTCCAAAACTGTAAGTTAGAACAGGAAAAGCAAATCGTTTTATAGCTTGGATTTTGTTCCTAGATGTTTTAAATCCCCAACAAAGAGAAGATGAGAAGTCTTTACACGTTGTTTTCTAGGAGCCAAATTACAGCCATGACCTAAGCTGTTAAGTAAACAGCTTAATGGTTTAAGGGCAAGGCAGAATAGCAGTAGTGACAGTCACCCTAGAATATCTCCCTTTGAATTTTTATCCCTGAGACAATAATTGTCCTTTGTCACGGCTTAATTACAAAGTGGTTTGTCACTGTTGTATGGTCACCGTAATGTAGTTGATCAGTGTAGGGTGTATGTTATACATTTTTAAGCACTCTTCATCCATGAATGTGGGATACTATTAAATATTTTTTTGTAGTCAATCCATGCCATACTTAGATTCCCCCCTTTTTACAGTTCTCCACTATGACTTTGTTTAAAAACAAATGATTCTTTGTTCCGTATGACTTTCTTTTATTGCCCTTTTGTTCTACTGCCATAATTGAGTTTTCTTCTAAATGACTATAAACTCTGTCAGCATCAAGTCCCATGTATACTTCATACGTCATCAGAAGGCAAGTTATTGGTCTGAAATTTTTAGGGTAGCTTGCAGGTTCACTCTTAAGTAGGAGCACTGTTTTTCCTTTTATTAGCCAGGTTAGTGTCTGTTTGGGGAACGCATATACATAGTTCTTACTCATGGCTAAATCTTCATGGAAAGATGCTAATACTTTTAACCAAAAGTTTGGTACTGCATCTGGGCCTGGACTTTTCCAATTAAAGGCTTTTCTTAACTTTGTTTCAATCTCTCTGGCTGTTACTGCACCCCATTTCATATACTGTACCTTTAAACTTCTTATTCTTTCTTTTACTTCTTCTACCCATTTAGCACCTTTATGTTCCACAGGATCTTTATAGATACTTCTCCAAAATGTAGTTGATTTCTTTTACCTTGTTTTCCAGTTCTCTATAAAACCTTTTTGGGTCATCAGTAAATTGCTTATTTTGTACTTTTCCTTTATTTTTATCTGCGCATCTTCTAAGTTTTTCAGCTTGTGCTGAAATTTTTAGTTTGTTATTTGCGATAGTGCATGATAGATCTTGGTCTTTCCTAATACTGTGGATTGCTTTTAACACATTTATCTTTCTTAGCATTTTTGTTGATCTATTCCCTCTTCTACAGTCTTCTAACAGTGACACTTCTTGTCTTAATTGCGTTATAGTTTTCTCTATTTGATATTTCCATGATGGTATTCGATTTCTCCCCTTTCTTTCCCTCACTACCCGGTGTTCTTGTAGTAGATCTTTATCAGTTATTAATTTAGCTGCACAATAATATATCCTGTTTACTTCTGTTATATTGCATGGATCTCTATGGACAGTCCTAATTACTATGTTCATTTGTTTTATCAGACTTCTGATTTTTTGGGTTTTATTGACTTTCTGCAGTATATTTCTTTCATTGATGTTAATATATCTATCTATATCTATTAAATCAGGCAACTCTTCTCTTTGCTCATTTTCTTCCACACTGAGGGCACATCCCTTGTTTTTCATTTCCTGCAGGCATTCTATAGAAAGTCCTATAGCATCTTTCTGTGGCACATTTTCTTCAATTTCATCCTTTGTCATCCGTTGCTCTGTCTTATGGAAACTCACTGGCCTATCACTCCTCAACACTGACTGCATCAGAGTTTCCACAGTTTCCTGATGTTCTTCATGTTTCACTGTTGCAGTCATTACATTTGGATTATCTGCCTGCAGGTAGCCCTCAGCTGGCCTGAATATCAAAGTCTTGGATTCCTGCATCGGATGCTGTCTCCTCTTCCATGACTTCAGGTCATCAGGAGTATAAAACATGCAGCTGACGCCATTACATCAGTCTTTATTGCAGCGCGGTGCCCAAAGAAGAAGCTGTTCGCAAGTGCCGGTAGGCCAACTCCTGAAATTTTCGTTTTTGAGTTTCAGAACCAAAGTCTTCAAAAAAGCTAACTACCCCATTGGGGATCCTTTTTCTTGCTCTTAACCGATGTCAGTAAAAGTTAACAATTGTCTTACCTGTGGAAAGCAAATAACTCATAAAGATTTTCATTCATACTGCATTCCTTGCTTAGGCCCAGACCACGACGTCCCTTGCTGTTGGTTTTGTGCCTCATTCAACCCCCAAACTATTCTTTGTCGGTTTATTTTCGCAGCAAATTATTTTGGTACTCGGTTTAACTATCCAGAAATGGCTTTGGTAAGCCATCTAACTACCGATATTCCGAAGAAACGTAAAGATAAAGACAGAGACAGAACGCATAGGTCCAAAACTGCTGATGACACTTCTGTTAAGCTAGTCGCCAGTTCACCAGTACTCAGTGAGGTGCTTTTGCAGCCCCTGATACCCACTACTTCAGATTTGCAGGCCTCTACTGAGACCCATTCAGAGTCCGGTATGCAGCAAGATGCTTCTTCGACTATGGAACCTGCGGATGTCTCTACCTTGGATGGGTCCGGAGCTGCTGTGCAGGCACTGGCTTCTGAGGATGTATTCAGGCCTACAGATTTGCATTTCATACTGATGCCATCTTCTTCATCAAGGCCTAAATCTCGACCCATGCTTAGAAAACCGATGTCCAAACCGCATGGTCAGGCCCATATGCCTAAAAAACAAATGCTTAGAATGGCTGAAGACCTTATTACTTTAATTAGGGGAAGCTAGCCTTCCCCCTCTAAGAGACCTAGAACTGATTTTCCTTCTGATTCTTCTGATTAGGATTCTGAAATTTATGTTTCTTCTGATTACCAGGATTTGCCCTTATCTACCTATGAGGATTCTGATGCAGATGATTCCATTCCCTATGCTTCCCTTTCAGAATATTTTTCTTTTGGTGAAACCTTGCACACTCTTAGAGAGCATTTCCACTGGGAAAGCCAGGATTACTCTTGACTCTAAAAAGAGGCTTAGGGAATTCTTACTCCTCCCTCAACACAGGCCTTTACCTATCCCTCCTATTCTGGACATTGTAGATGACACCTTCTTGGAATCTAGCCTGGCCTCAGACACTTTACCTCCAGCTCCCAGAAAACCTGACAGGTATTACAGAGTACCTGACTCTCACAAGTTCCTCTTCAAGAATCCTACTGCGGATCCACAGACCATTTCCCAAGGGCCACAAGGCATTAAGGCTACTGCTGCCAAAAACCCTACCCCCTCTGATGGAGATTCCAGGGCCTTGGACAGATGGGGTAAGAAGGTATACACTTCTGCTACTTTGGCCATTAGGGCCTTAAATTGCCAGTTTCATATGTTAATGTATCAGCAGCATATTATGGGATTTCTTAAACAGAAAACAATGTTGATTCCTGACTGTGCAGAACATAAAGAATTACAGGATTTAATGCACTCTGCTGAACAAGTTGGTAAACATACTTTGCAATGTGGTTTTGACTCTTTAGAAGCATCTTGCAGGGCTGCTGTCACTGGGTCTGTGCTTAGAAGGTATGCTTGGCTTAAGGAGCAAAACTTGCCAGATCATGTTAAAGCTAAATTACTGGATGCTCCCTTAAACCAAGCCCGGCTGTTTGGCAACAAAGCAGAAGAAGTACTTAAAAAGATGGAGGATAAAGCTAAATCTATGCAAACTGTTAAAGATTTCCTGCAAGTACATCCTCCCAGATTTAGTAGGCATTGGCCTTCTAAGAATTGGTCCTTTCCAGTCTCTTCCAGGCCTTCTCAGTCCAAGCCCAGGAACAGCAGACCACCTAGGCTACAGTCTCAGGCTACACACAGGCCTAAGCAGTGGGGAGCTTCCACTTTCAAAGCTGGAAGTAGTAAGACGCCCCGCTATGGTAAACTGTCACAATGACTTAGTCTTAAACCTCCCAAGCCCTGCTCAACTGACTGCTCCATTAGGAGGAAAGCTCGCCCTGCATGCAAAAAACTGGGAGCTCATTACCCAGGATAAATGGGTTTTAAATATAGTTTTCCAAGGATACAGATTCCACTTCCACACCTTACCAACCCCAAATGGTTGGCCAGACCTACCCCCAAATCAGTGGGCAGAAACTCAACAGCAGGTCCTCTGTCTTCTAAGTATCAGGGCTAGTCAACCTTTCCCAGCAGAAGAAAGGGGACAAGGTTTTTACTCCAGACTTTTCCTGGTACCCAGAAAAGACTGCTCCTGGCATCCTATCCTGGACCTCTCTATTCTAAACACATTTTTGGTAATCTCAAAATTCAAAATGCTAACACTTCAACAGCTGCTCCCTATGCTGGGCAAGGATGCCTGGTTGGTAACCTTAAACCTAAAGGAAGCTTACCTGCACATTCCAATAAGAGAATCTTGCAGGAAATACCTACACTTCAGAGTAGGCTCCATGCACTATCAGTTTTCTATGCTTCCCTTTGGCTTATCTACTGCACCCAGGGTATTCACAAAGTGGCTCACTCCAGCCATTGCATTCTGCAGGCAGAGAAATATTCAAATATACCCATACCTGGATGATTGTCTGATTCAGGCAGAAAGCCAGGACTTGCTATTAGAACATCTGGCATTTTTAAAGAAACTTCTAACCTCATTGGGGTACACCATAAATGAAAAGAAATCTCATCTAGTACCCTGCCAGCAGATTGTATTCCTGGGAGCAAGCTTGAACACAACTTCCCTGCCAGCAGATTGTATTCCTGGAAGCAAGCTTGAACACAACTTCCCAGATGGCTTTCCTCATGCCAGAGAAACAAGTTTATTTGACAGCTTACTTCAAACTACTGGCCACAAAGACCCAGCTATCTGCAAGGAAAATCCTGCAAGGCCTGGGGTTCATGGCCTCTTGCATTTTACTAATTCCATATGCAAGACTGCATAAGAGGAAACTACAATGATATCTAAAAAACCTATGCTGCCAATATTTTCAGGACCTGGAAACAATGATTCCTATCATTCCTTGTATAAAGACAGAGTTCCTTTGGTGGACAGAGGCCTGCCACCTCAACAAGGGGCTCCCTTTCAATCTACCTCCTGCAGCCCAAACCCTAACAACAGACGCATCAGACTATGCATGGGGGGCTCACTTGGCAGGGCAGTGCATTCAGGGCAAATGGAACCCGAGTCAGATGCACCTGCATATCAACAAAAAGAAATGTTAGTTGAACAGAATTCCCTGACAGCCTTCAAGAACCACATCCTTCCAGGACATTTTTTGGTAAAGACAGACAACACCACAGTTATGTGGTACATAAACAAGAGGGGGGAACACACTTGTACCCACTCTACAGACTAGCCATGGCTCTGTGGAACACAGCCTTGAACTACCAAGTGCACCTACAAGCTCAATTCCTGCCAGGCAAGCTAAAGTAACTGGCAGACGACCTAAGCAAAAATCTCATGGACCCACACGATGGAATCTGGAACCAAAAATATTCAACCTCTTGAGGAACAAATGGGGGACTCCAGAAATAGACATGTTTGCCTCCCCCCAGAACTACCAACTGAACAAATTCTGCACAAGGTCTCCCCACAGTCAAGATTGGAAAGTGGATGCCCTGTCCTTTACCTGGGAAAGCCTCTCTGTTTATGCCTTTCCCCCTCTGCCTCTCCTCTCAAAGGCTCTGCTAAAGATCAAACAGGACAAACCAAGGACAGTACTGATTGCACCAGACTGGCCATGTCAGCATTGGTACCCCCTCTTATGTAGTATGATACTGCTGGAGCCATGGCACCTATCTCAGACACCTTCCCTGCTGTCCCAGCAGGTGGGCCAGATTTTGCACCCTCACCTTCAGACCCTGAACCTTGCAGCCTGGCTAATCCCTTGAGCTCTCCAATAGCATCCCTCAGTAAGCAGGTGCTAGATGTTATTTTGGAAGCAAGGAGGCCTAGCACTAGAAAATGTTATACTGAAAAGTGGAAAAGATACTGTTCCTGGAGCCAAACTCAGGGGATGGGCACAACAGTGCCCAGCTTACCTCATATTCTTTAGTACTTAACAAAAATGCTCCACAACGGCCTATCCTTCTCGTTCATGAAAATTCATGCCTCTGCCATTTCAGCACATTATAATACTGAACCACCCCTCTTCTCTCACCCCCTGCTAAAGCAGTTCCTCAGAGGAGCCAAAAATTTAAGACCCCCCCAGGTGAGCCCCTACTCCAGCCTGGGACCTTAACTTTGTATTGGGGAAGCTCTCTCTCCCTCCATTTGAACCAGCTGCAACTGCAGAGCTGAAATTCCTTTCTTGGAAAACAGCCTTCCTTCTAGACATCACTTCAGCAAGAAGAGTATCTGAATTACAGGCCCTCATGGCAGTGGAGCCCTTCATTATCTTCCATGCAGACAGGGTTTCCCTCAGGACCAACCCTTCCTTTATGCCCAATGTGGTGTCTAGTGTGGCCCTAAATCAGTCCATTCATTTGCCTACCTTTTTTCCAAATCCACAAAACAAAGGTGAACGAATATTGCATTCTTTGGAGGTGCACGGACAACTTAGATTTTATTTGTACAGGACCAAGCCTCTCAGAAAATCTGAACAGCTGCTAGTTGACTTTGCTGCAGGGGCAGAGGGGAAGGCCACTTCAAAGCAAACCATTTCTAAATGGATAGCCTATTGCATTCATTTCTGTTATAAGCACCGTGGAAAAACTACCCCACAGGGGATAAGATCACATTCCACCAGGGCTGCATCTACCTCTACAGCCTTCTTCAGAGGAGTCCCTACCAGGGACATCCTAGAAGCTGCTACCTGGAGCTCTGTACATACCTTCACTAAGCATTACCACATGCCTGTTTTTTTCTAAATCCAGAGCTGGCCATCCTCCCCCTGGGCATGGCCTGGCAATCTTGCAGAGCCTAATAGCTGGTCCTAATGCTCTCTAAATTCCTCCTCCCTCCCTTAGCTTTTGGAATCAGCCCAAATGTAATGATTGCAACAGTGAAACACAAAGAACATAGTACAGTTGTGTACACTTACCATAAATGTAGATGTTCAAGTGTATTCACTGTTGCAGTCCATGTTACCCTCCCTCCAGCCCCCTGACTTCTCTTGGCTCTACCTTCCTTCTTGTTTGGTGTATTTATGCTTTCTGTATTTGCTTTTTGTTGGAGGTGTAACCTAACATATAATTGCTTCCCATTATGGGGGCACCTGACATTTGGGGCAAGAAAAACTGATGTAATGGCGTCGGCTGCATGTTTTATACCATGACGACCTGACGTCATGGAAGAGGAGACAGCATCCGATGCAGGAATCCAAGACTTTGATATTCAGGCCGGCTGAGGGCTACCTGCAGGCAGATAATCCACATGTAATGACTGCAACAGTGAATACACTCGAACATCTACATTTATGGTAAGTGTACACAACTGTACTTTCTTTCCCTTGCTGTCCAGCTTCAAGTGAACGTGTGTACTGCTTTCCTGTGGAAGGCTCCAAAATATCTGCATACCTGGCCAATTGCTTCCTGTTCCACTGGTTTCCCCTTAATTTGGATATCCATTGTTCTATCCTGTTGTGGTGCTTGCTGAATTAGATTTTCTACACTGAATCCTTCACTTTGCAGGTACTCCATAACCTCAATTTCTAGTTCTTTAATTTCTCTATTACTAATCTCCTTTTCTACTTTTCCTCTTTGTCTTCTTATTTTTTGTATTGTAACATTTTCCATATCAGTATTCCTTTGCCTGCATTTCTCTTCAAATATCTTTGGTGCTGCTCTATTTGTATTGGTTAGTTTTGCTTTCTCCTTTGCATAAATATTACATCATATTAAACTTCTCTTTCTTTCCTGTGTCCATATTTCTTTTTTATACTTTTCAAATATCTCTAGGTTTTGTTGTTTATATTTTTGCACTTCCTCAGATGCTTCTTTTTCCAAACAGCTCAAAATTTCTGGATCTATATACTGTTTTTCACAAATCTGGTGTTTTAATGAATACAAATTTTCATTTGAAACTTCTGACAGTTTTTCCTGTGGAAGTATTTTGCTTTTTGTCTAATTTCTCTCCTAACTGTTTTGTATATCTTGTGTCTGGAAATTCTGGGCTTTTTGGATAATAGTAACAATACATAATGTCTTTCTTATCCTCAATAGTCCACTTTATCTCCTTTATGGCTCTTCTTTGGCCTATCAGTTTTTGTGATTTTTGTGGACTACTTCCTTCTATAACAGGGGGGCATCCTCCCCCTGGGCCTGGCCTGGCCCCATTGTAGGAATGTTTCCATATTTTGAGGATTTTACACTGTCAACTTTTTCAGTCCTGGCAACAATGTGCCTACCAGGATTGGGCACTTTCTGGATCTTGTGCACCCAGCTCTCTTTTTTAATTTTGAACCTACTTCTGTCCATGATATATGCTATATAAATACAGTTTATATATCAGTGTCGTCTTGGTGAGATTTTGTGAAAAACAGGGTCCACCTCAGGAAGGTACTCGCCAAGACTTGAGGGTGAATTCAATTTCAGCAATACTACCCCTTGCTTGCTGACTTATCATCTCTCCATTCGGACACCTGTATGGATACTGTTATTCTCTTTAAGAATCTGCATCCAAAATACCAGTCTTTCCTTATTTCTTGAGCTTCCTCCTGTTTCATCATCATCCCTTTCCACTTTGAATTATAGCTTTCAGCTTGTGCTATGTATAGCAGCCATAACTGTGTAGCTCTGAAATACCCCTTCAAATCAGGTAATCCCAAACCACTTTGTTCTATTGTTAGGATCAACTTATCTCACTTGACACTTGCCCTATTCCCCTCCCAGATTAAATCCTTCAACTCTTTATCAATTGCTATCCACATTTGCTCCTCTGATTGATAAATATATGCTTGAACTGTGTTTATACCATGCTTGGAGCCTTACAGCTCAAAAAAAAAAAAAAACTCTTTCCACTTTAACTTGAAAACAAACTTTTTTTCTGTTTAAACTGAAGTAAACTGCTATATTTGAAGCAAGCAGATGCTACAGTTTATTCTATGCATGGAGTGCTATGGCACTCAGATTTAACTTACTTTTCATCTAGCATAGAGTGCTACAGCACTCGATTTAATTTGAAAAAAAAACAACCCTTTTTCATGTTTAAACTATAGCAAACTACTTGTTGCATTCTGTATCACACAGGGAGCTCTACAATGCGTGGATTTAACTTTTGAAAAACAAAAAAACTTTTTTTCTGTTTAAACTGCAGCAAACTACTTGCTAGAAATGTAAAAAGCAGTTGCTACAGTTAGACCACACACAGAGTACTGAAGTGCACAGCTTTGACTGCAGGTGCAATATCAGCATTTAAAAGGCGCTATGCACTATTACTAAAGATGGTCAGGATTGCTGGATCACGCTAACACTTTGCACTCCGGGCAGCTGCCACCTTTGCCCCACCCTGGCTATGTTACTGATTGTCCTACTCATAAAAATCCCAGATTTCTATGTGAATGCTTTCTCTACATCAAGACCCACCAAGAAAAGTGGTATTTTCCTACATTCTGCTTCTCTCTGGAACATCATTGTTCTATTAATGTTGCAAATGTTTGCCTGCCCACCACAAAACCACTTTGATCCATATTTATCAGTTTTGACATCACCTTTGCCATTTTTTTAGCCATTATAGACATAAACACTTTATAATCATGGTTTAGAATGCAAATGGGCCTATATGAAGCTGAATCTGATGACTGCTTACCACCTTCAGGTATTACAGCCACTACAACTTTCTTCCAGGATGTTGGTGTTACTCCTCCTTTTAAAATACTGTTAAACAAAACCTTCTAGATCTTCCCTCCTTGCTTCCAAACTTCCACAGGAATAGCATTTATTCCTGGAGATGTTCGTGTAGACTGGTCATACATCACCATTTTTACCTCATCTCCTAGTATCCTAACTATTAATAATTGAGGCCCATTTACCTGTACCCTGGTTATATTTAATTCTTCCTTAAACATTTCCATTTGTACCTTTTCCTTGATTTTCATATTTATCTGCTTTTATACAGATTTTCATAAAATTTCCAAAATATTTGTAATACCTGTACAGGATCCCCAGCTATTTTCCTCATTATAGACTAACTTAACCTTGGCAACAGCCCTTTCTGCTTCCTGTTGCCTGAGCCATTGTTCTAAAAGCTTTTGTGTTTAGGAGTTATTATCAAAAAATAATTGCTTAATATCAGTCTTTCTAAACTCATGCATATTATCCAAGTAGCCCCTTATTTTCTCTTTAGCACTCTGCAGTTGTGCCTCTTCTTTTTCTGTGAGAATCCCCCTATTCTGCAATACTTTAACCTTTGTCAGTCCCACTAAATAATTATTATTACTTCTTAACTAGTAATCCACCCTTATCCTGTTTGTGTCTTAATACTTGCTGCACTCTTCTACCCCCTTCTTGCTCCTTATAGCAAGCACTTTATTGTGTAGAGTATGACAGCTTAAACATGAGGAAATAAGTAAGGGTAACACACCATGCAGATAGTCCTACATGTCTCAAAAATACTTTTACTATTCCTCTCTCAATCTGCCTCTGTTCATTCCTTTTGCTTCAGTAGGTTTTCACTGTCCTTCAATTGTGTTTTTTAAAGTGTATGAAGTAGGAGCTCTTTTGTGGTGTGATGAGATAATGCTCAGATGCACATACAGGTTTTTTGTATATTTTCATGGGTTCTAATCCAGGTATTAATTGTTACTGACTGTTTTTATGCGTAGCTGTTGCCTACTTATTGTTATGAGCTACTTGGTCCCTGCCTCCCTCTCACCCTGCCTGCATATCTCCTCCCTTCTCTGTCATAAGTCTCACTCCTCTACATTTTCACAATGTCTAGTGCTTAGCACTGACTGCTACTGAAGATGAATGGGAGTACACAGTTTATGTCACAATCTTGTGAGTTTTTGCCTTTGGCCACACTACTCTTGAGCCATTTGCACTGCTGTGCTTAGCTAATGGTTAGTCAGGTTAATCTACTTTTGAACATGCTGAAGAGTTGAATGGACAGCTTACATTCTGCATTTTCTGCAATTTTTTGTTACAGGGGAACTTTGTGACATAAGAGTTCCTATGTAGTGTGTTTAGAAAATACTCAGGTCTGACTTTTCTTGCAATGCTTTCAAGGTTCAAATTCAGATGTATGGCAAACTCTTTTTTAATATTTTGCATTACTCCTGTATGTGTAAATGTTGTCTACATTTTTTCTTAACAAACTATTGTTCTACTGTTATAAAATGTGCTTGTTCCCTGTTGTGAAGCGTCTCTTGCACAGATCTTGCATGAATTATGATGATAAAACAAAGAGTAACACAACAAAAATATTTGCAGAAAAGAGACACGAGCTAATGTGTTAGTATGCCTGTATTGTGTATTCCTGTCACCGACTGTCCACACCTTCCACCATTTCTATTTAATCAAATAACCCTCTTTAATTCACAATTGTTTCCATAAGCCATGTTTATAACAGCAAAAACATATGTTTCATAATATACCTCTAGCATGCATATAAGGATTGACTAACTGCAACAGTCATGAGAAATGTGTAAATCATAACACCTGAAACACAAGCTTAGCACTTATCTTAAGTTTCATAGTTTCATAGATTACTACTAGGCTAACTGCCCTTGAGAGCCATTTTAAGCCTAGCCAATTACTCCATGTGAGAATCAAACATTGCACCTTGCGTCTGTAAGGTAAACACCTTTCTGTACTCCATCAGAAATGCTTCTTTACACAAAAGTTGACACACCCACCATACAGGTACTGTTAGTTCCCATTCTATGTTCAGCACCTCAACATATGATTAGGTATATAGTAATATTTTCCCATCAGCAGTGCAACTGAGCTTGCCAGCACTGCACCTCATGTAGATAGTAAAAAAAAATTACAAGAAATAATATTTTGTTTAGTTTGCACAACATCTGTATGTCTGTATTGAATTCTGATAAAAAAGTATCTGTATTTTAGAGTGATAGTGACTGAATTAAGTCAGTCTGTTAATGTATGTCTGCACTCCAGTGGTTGCAAATGCAGCTGTGTTACAGTAGTAGTTAACCTATTCCCACATAATCTATCACTGCTATTCTGCACTGCACAGTTCCATTTTGGAAGAGTTTGTTTGTATTGTCAATGCATACTGTACAAACATGAGACAAGACAAGTCTGCAATCGTGCTGGAATGAAGTGGCAGGAATGCTTAACAGCTAGTCCAGTGGTTTACAGCTGTGACTGTCATTGGCATTCCATACTATGAAACAAGTACATGTCCCTCTCAGTAATACAATGTACATGAAGGAAGACAGTATATAAATCTCAGCACAGAAGTACTTCATTACATGAGACAATCACAGTGCTGTTACATTAGCCTGTCTGCACATATGCATTTAACCCAAAACATTTGATGCACAGTATCAGCTGTTACAGACAGTTTTACTAATTACAAAAGTGTTTTTTCATATCATTGAATACAGACTTCTCTTGTGCCTCTTCTAAATAATACTGTGCTTCCTAGATTGTGAAACTAGATAGGTAGGAGGTTCAATTCCCACTGGAACTTGTGTGTGTCTTTCGAGGGGCAGGGGGCAGATGAACTGACAAGTAAGTAATGCTTCAAGATCAAATGTGCTGTACCCATTTCCACTAAGGAGAATACAGTTAACTTTGCACACAGCTGCTGCTGCACTTTATCCCACTTTTAACATAAACATCTTCTGTGCAGTACACTGTCAAGGTCATCCTGTCAAAAGTACACTCACTCCCTTTAAAAGTTAGTCTTCTGCTGTGGTCCTAGTAGCTAATACCGTGTACTCTAGACTGTGTAACTAGATAGGTAGAAGGTTCAATTATTACTGTGTGAAACTTGCGTGCATCTATGGGTGCAGTGGCAGGTAAGTAGCACTTCAGTGTCAAATGTGCTGTGTTTACGTCCACTGACAATACACTTAACTTTGCACAGCTCCCTCTGGAATTTATCCCGCTTTTAAGACAGACAACTTATCTGCAACATACTGATGAGGTCATCCTGTCAAAAAAGCACTCTCTCTATCCTTAAGAGTCAGATTTCTCCTGTGGCACTTGCGACTATTAGTGTGCTCTCTAGATTATGTAACCTAGACAGGAAGGAAGTTCAGTTTTCACTGTGGGGAATTTCTTTGTGAGGCTGTAGTATCAAGTACATATGGATTCCTGAAAAGTCATGTTGCATCAACTTCCACTCAGCCAAAGATTTTAACATGGGAGAGGATGTCCCCCATCCTTTTCTCCCACTTTTACCACAAACATCTTCTCTGAAACACAGTGATGAGGTCATCCTGACAAAAGTGCACTCATTCCCTATGTTGTATCACCTTCCATTCAGGTGAAAAATTTAACCTGTGAGTATTCAACCATCTCCTTATCCCACTTTTACCACAAACATCTCTGAAACACAGTGACGATGTCATCCTGACAAAAGTGCATTCTGTCGCCAAACTTCTACTGTGGTGTTTGTGGCTAATAGTATGTTTGCTAGATTGTATAGCTAGATAGATAGGAGGTTCAAATCTCTCAGTGGAAATCTGAGTGTGTGACTTCAATGGCAGTTTCATATAACTTTCTGAATGGTCATTCTGTATCAACTTACGATCAAAGATTTTAACATAGGAGAGGATTCCCCTTATCCCCTTATCCCGCATTTACCACAGACATCTTCTGTCGGTCCCACTGATAGGTCAGCATGTCAAAATTTGCACACTGTGCCCTTGCAACTCACAGTTCTTCTGTGGCACTTGTAGCTAATTCTGCATTGTATAGATTGTGTAAACAGATAGGTAAATAATGTCAGTGTGTGCTTTGTCACATGCAATAGTGTCCATAACAAAACCCCTTGTGCAAAATTCAACTTAGGTGGCATACTTTGCCTAGCAGAGGATTGCTCTATAGATCTGTATTATCCACAAGCAAAAAACATTTGGGGAAATACAATGTTTAATCATACTATCAAAAAAGAACCACAACAAAGTGCTTGTATGAGTTACTGTGTGGCACTGGCTGTTGATAAGTACAGAGGGAGGAGGTTTGAATCCAGCAATGATGGACTACTGTCCGTAAATGACTTCCTGTTGTGCTGTGTAGAGAAGGCTTGTAAAGCATGCAGCTGTGTAGTGCTCACGTGCACTTCAAATGTCCTCATACATTTTTAAAAGAACACCAGTGTGTGAAAGAATGGTGATGTCATCCATTCAAATGTGCACTGTCACAATTGTAAAAGAACATCCTGTGCTCTTGTGTGGCATGTGAGATTCAGGCAGTGTTCTATACCTTGTGATTTTAGGTAGTCTACTCAACTGATAATAGTGAAATCGCGGGACAGTGAGGATCAGAAAACCTGCCCTTTCCTCACTGTAGTGTGATCTCAGATTTGGTACATATAATTAGTGGTGGGTGTGGGGGGAGCAGTTTCCCAGAAGAGCGAATTCGCTGAACTGCATTTCCGATGTAGATGCAGTTCAGCAAATTCAGTTTTCGATAATATAGACCCTTTAGGATCATATGAATTAAAAGGCAATGTCACAAGACTGTTTGTGCCTTGCTGATACCCACTCTCAGGATGCATCTCCTACTTTTAGAATGGCAAGGCAAGTTAGGCCAAGGATGTATTTGTAGAAGCCCATAATACAATTATCAGGGTTCATCTTGAAGGATGAGAGGAAGTCACTCTATTTAACATATAAGGGCAGTTTATTCCATGGATGGGGCAAGTGTTAAGTAATAAATTTGCCCCTCCAGAGTGTAGTATTTATATGTTGATGGATATTCAGAGCTTTAGTTTTAGTGTTTGTGGATCTGTTTAACTTGCCAAGAAGGAAATATGTAGAGATGAATCTAACTGATGAATGGATGGATTGCCAAGTTTTAGTTGTGAGAACTGAACATGAGTGGTCTGTTGTATGGGACTTGTTGTGGGGGTCATAAAGATTGTGCCTTGTCTTGAGCTGTAGAGGGTAATATCCTGTTGGAGTCTGTTGGCAAAAAAGCAGGAATGATTTCAGACTGAGACTTTTGTATGCAAGTGATCCTACATGTTCTTTGAAAAAATAGCAACTATTTAGTTCTGGTGTTGGTGGAATAATGGTGTTACCTGAGAAAGGAAAGTATGAAGAATATACAGATGCAGTTGGAAATGGTTTAGATGGACTTCAGGTTCCTTCTTGATGTGTTGCCTGTCTTAGGAAAGCTCTAGTCTAATTGAGAGAGGAAGACTTCTTTATCTACTGCTATTCTAAGGATTGGGATACAAACTGTAAGATATGTGTTTGGTTTAAAAAAGTAGATGGCTAACTTTGACATTTGCAATTTGACTGTGACAATGGAAGCATGTTTGCTTCCAAAGACATTTTTTGTACCTTTAGTATAAGTTGGTAACTCTGCGGCCAGCTGTAAAGGTGTAGAAGTTCATGTTTCAGTTTGTATTGTATTTTTGCTGGGGAGTAACGCCTTTCTGTAAATGACCATACTGCCCATGTGAAGAATTACCAGAATTTTGTGAATAGTAGAAGAGGCTTTGTTTATGAATAGAGAGAATAATAGTGGGGCAGGGTTGAGCTTTGAAGCACACCTTTGATCAAGGACTCTGGATGTGAACTGGTACAGCCTACTTAGACTTTGAAATGTCTATTCTGAAGAAAGGATCTGAACCATTAATTGCTCTGGGGATGGTTCTTGATGATAAAATGGATGATAAAATGAAACTCGTCTACTATGTCAAATGTTTTTTTGAGTCAGTGAAAAGGATGCCTATGATGAGGAGTCCTCTGTTAGCATTCTGTAAGATATCAGCAGTTAGTCTGTTAAGTGTGAGCATTGTGCTCCTGCCTGCCCCTAAACCATACTCCCTGAGAGATAAGACTCATTAGGTTTTAATGTATCCAGTGACTTGGTTGTAGATTAGTTTTACTACGATTTTGGACACAGTTGAAAGAACGGAGTTGATTGAAAGCTGTTGGTGGAGCTGGATTAGGACATTTTAGGCAGAAGATTCATTATGTCTGTTTCCCATCAGGTGGTAAGATGAAAAGGTGTTTGAGAGTATTTATTCCTGAACTAGAACAATTATCTAAGGCTTGAGATCATTGTCTACTACAGGTCTGTCAGTATGGATTTTGTTCAGGAATGATTCAGTATATTTGCATTTTATTGCTTTCAAGTAAAATGCAGGTTGTGATGTCCCTCCTCTGGGCCAGTAATCTAGGAGCCTCAATTCTTATCCCTGACACTGGTGGGGAGCATTCACTTACAACAAAGATAGATACACACAGTATTTTCAGATGCAGCTCTCTGCACCAAGCACTATTTCCCTTAAGAGCACACAGGGAGCATACTCCAGACATGGGGCTGAGTTGTCCTCTCCAGACCCCAAATATAACTTCACCTTTCTTTCTCTGCAGAAACCCGTGCTCTGTACCCCTGTTCTTGGTAGCTGATACACACACTCTTTGAAATTTGATTTTCACACATGCACACCTGGGAAAGGCTGGCACAGATTTACTAGCTCTGCCACCTCCACCAAGATTATAAAATAGGTTCACTGCCACCATCCAGTTACTTTAAGGCTCTTACCAGGGTACCCAATTACTCTCAGTAAAATTAATACCTATACAAATGGTAGTATTAACCAAGTGGCAAGACTTTCAGGAGCATGAAACCACAGTGCCACCAAATAAATGCAATTACTCTCAAAGGTTAAAATATTTTCTAAAAGACCAGCCACAATGAAAGATTTAGATATATTTAATAAAAAATAAATAAGACAGTACTGAATATTTATTCACAATAAACACCAGAGTTCCAATTCACTGAAAATATAGAAAATAACACAGATGGAAAGACTCAGACAGATATAGAAAAACAGTATTTAACTAATCTCACTATATTTTCTAATTAACTGAAAGTACAGTTTTGTACCTACCATAAATGTAGATGTCCGATAGGTATGCATCTGCAGTCCTAACATATGGGCATTACATTACAGGAGACAAATGGACTTTACAAACAATAGACAAAGGCTACAGGTTTCACTTCCACACTCTACCAAAAAAGAGAGGAATGCCAAACCTACCACCAAGCCAAAAAACAAACGCTCTAAGACAAATCAACAACCTTTTCTATAGCTCTCATCCTTAGTAGGTTGTTGATTTGCCTTAGAGCGTTTGTTTTTTGGCTTGGTGGTAGGTTTGGCATTCCTCTTTTGGTAGAGGAAGTGAAACCTGTAGCCTTTGTCTATTGTTTGTAAAGTCCATTTGTCTCCTGTAATGTAATGCCCATATGTTAGGACTGCAGATGCATCCTTGAAGGACATGAATCACTGTTCCCTAGTTAAGTTACTTACAAAAGCAAGGCAAGATGAAGCGGATGAGTGTCTTTGTTGTCAGTTCCATAACAGAGTGCTGAGTGTCTTTTGTCACAACTCTTACTACTATCTAAATACAATTTCAGTGCTGGCTATAAACTGATATCACATCTGGTCACCTGGCTCTGTGGTTCCCACACTGCCCCCTGAATAGAAGCTGAACCAGGATCTAGCACAGATGTGTCTAAATACACACCTACAGCTTTGCTAAGGCATCTGGAGCCTGTAAAATAATTCCAATACTTCCATCCTACTGCAGAGACTAACCAGCCACTCTCTGGTACCTCAGGGTAGCAATTAGCTCACAACTAAGGACAATAAGAGCCCAGGCCTTTCCCAGGCATTGTGTCTCTGGTTGCATTCAGGCCTGTGAGATAAAATCTTTATGGCCTAAACCAAGTAATTTAATTTCTAATTATTTTTCTTAATGTAAGCTAGGCTGAGCTTAACCCCTTCCCTTCTAGCATCCTCTGTTAACATATACACATTTCCTCAGTTCCAACTGTACAGTTTGGTATAAATGAATATTTCTTTTCTGTCGAGCAGAACCCACTGTTGATACATTTTTAACACAAGTAGCCTTACAAATACATTTTTAACACAAGCATCTGTACAAATCAATTTGATATACAAATGACAAAGTTCTTTACAAAACTCTAGCTAGCTATGGTGGCATATGTTACTCATGCACTGTCCTACTCTCTCATTGGCATAGATGGCACTACCTCACATCATCAGAGAGGTGAATATGAGAAAGTGACTCCCATAGAAGGGGAGAGGATTAAATGGGTGCTGGGTTGTGGAGGTGTTAAGGAGGGATGAGAATTCAACTAGAAAGTCAACTGCAGTTAGATGACCTGAAGCGGACAGGATGCAGACACTAAATGTGGTCTCTTGGGGTACATTGTCCTTTTACTTTGTTTACTAGGTTCTTAATCTTTTTGGTTGATATAGGACTGAGTTCTGGGTAGCCTGAAGGAAGCTGTCTTTGTACTTTTAGTCAGTTTTTTTGCCAGGTTTCTCAGAAGACCAAATATTTGTCTGTTACCTAACAATGGGGACGCTGCCCATTGATACCAGGCCTAATCCGAAAGTTTGAATACAGCTCTAGGTTGTTTAGTAACCCATTGTTTATTATGTTGGGATATTATTCTTGGAATTTTAGGGAAAGTATTTATCTTCAGACTGAAGCGGTGTACTTGGGAGAGTGGTGGCTAGGACAACACAGTCTCAAACAGCTAGAAGGGTTCCCAATTTGAGTGTGAGACTTCATTTGGAAGGCTTTAATGAAATTATCTGACTTAGGTCTGAGGGTGATTAGGAAGATAAGGTAGTAGTGATAGGCCCTTTTAGAAGGAATGTGATTATATAATGGTCACTAACTGAAGGGGGCAGAATGGTACAGACAGAAATCTTGCTAGGGATATTTATTATTAGCAAGTCAAAGAAAGAGTGGTTCCCAGATTTAAAACTTGTCTATTGATTTTTGTGACCAATTGAGTTAGGCTGTTAGCGGTAAGGAATTCAAGAATACTGGAATCTGTGGGATAGAGAAGGTTTATGTTGAAGTCCCCCAGTGTTACAATTTCACTTTTTGAATTTGCTACTTGAAAAATGATGTTAATGAATCTGATAAACTGGGTGTGGTTAGCTGGTTCATAGGTAATTGCCAGGCTAGCTGCTTTTGGAGGCCATTTTAAGCCTAGACAATTTTCCTTTCAAAAGTGAAAATCAAACCCTGTAACTCGTGACTATAAGGTATACATTTTAACTATTATATCAATCCCCAATTCCTGGGGAGATGAGACAGGCTACTGGCAGTGAAAGTAACTGCCAGTGTTTGACTTGGAGATAGATGACTAGCCAACTGGTGGTTTAGATACAACTAGTCTTATGTTTCAATGATTCAAAGATGAGTTCTACATTTAACCTTTTTTTTACTTTCAGTTAGTTTCTTTCCTTGAGGCGGATTTGCCAGATAGTATCACCCTTTCAGTTCAGCTGATTCTAAAGCAGACTATTTTTGGTTCACAGTGACATGTTTCCTCAATGCTGCGAAAACTGTAGCTCCTTGTTTTTTGACTCGAACTGTGGAGATTCTGAGAAATGGTGCCAGCAAAATTTATCTTGATTTTTATTAAACTGGAAAGCTTGCTATCAAGGAGATGCTTGTGAAGATGACTATGCTTCTTCTAGCCAATGGACTAGACAAATTTGAAATATTGCAGTATTTAAATCCAGTGATCAATTAGTTAAAGCAAAAAAAGTGGTTATGGTGGCTTAAACTGCAAAACTGCCAAAGAATCAATGCTGAGGTGACTTCTAAGGTCACAGTTCAGACACTATGCTTTGTAGAGTGGTGAGGTGATGTGAATTCAGTTTTACTTTGCAGGCCTAGAGTAACCAGTGACAATAAACACTCAAAGAGTTGGTAAGTAAGCAACTATACCATTTAGTAAGACAGCGGCACCTGCCTGAACCAGGCAAAGAAACATGATATCCCACATACACCAGCCATTTAGGACTATTAAAGGCATACTGCACTTTACATTACACCTATAAACAAAACTGCATTAACAGCTTAACTAATAGGTCCAACAGGATCAATACTGTGACCCAGTTAACAAACAGTACATGGATTTTTGTTAGTCTCATAAAAATCTTCCTTACCTTCAGTCTTCTGCAGCAAGGTCAGGGATTTCTTCTCTAGCTCACGTAATGTGTGGAAGTCAGCAGCAACACTCTCCAACAGATGCTGGTGCTCCTTCTCTAGCTGTGGATGTTCATGAGCAACAACGCTAGATAACAGTTGATCTTGCAGGCCCTCAAATTTCACTGTGAAGTTAATGAGAGTGACAACCACACACACTGCTGGGAGAAAATGTGGATTGGGTAGTTGTGTAGTCATGTATAACCTGTAACCACAACAAATTATTATCAGTATAGTTATTGCTTTCTTGTATGCTCTCATTTGTTGTAGAACAGACATGGAAGTTAAAGCAGTTGTAATTTTAAGACAGCCAACATGTCTTCTCTATCTAACACACTAAAGGCTTATTTCTAATTACCACATTATCCATATTATCTTGGAATGTAAATGGTCCTACAGGGAGAGACAAAAAGGAAAAAGTACTGAATTACATTAAGAAATGTAGTGCTGCAGGAGACACATTTGGAAAAAAATGAGCAGGTAAATTTAAAAAATAAAAAGTGTCAGGGAGAATATTCAGCAGAATCTCAGGGAAAAAGGAAAAGCAGAGTAATTATACTAATTGTTAGAGTCACTAATAGTGATAGAAGAGGAAATGAGACAATAATAGTAGATCTGTGGTAGTAAGGGGCTATTGGCAAGGGAGAAGGATTACACTTGATTGTATTTATATTTCACCAAAAAAATGCTATTATACAGCTTAAGAATTTTTTAGGAAATAATCAGCTTTCAGCATGGAGTATTACTTGTAGGTAGGAACTAGAACTTGATTTACAATAGTGAGGATACATCAGGTGGACCTAGAATGGACATATAACAAAAGAAGGTAAATTTCTGAAGAAATATGACATTTGCTATGGAAGATGTGAATTCAGTAGTAGGAACTTGGACAGAATGTACATATTATTCTTCAATGACTAAATAAAAGTTAGTTATATTTTAAAGGAGCATGTTTAATTAATTGAAAACTTCAATACATATCCTATAACTATTTCAGATCATGCACCGATAAAAAACGAAAATAAAAATGCAAAGTAATGAAGTAAAAATGAGACACTGGCACTTTACCACCTACATGTTAAAAAGAGAGAAATTTAAGGAATGGGTAGTGAAAATTATTTGAGAGTTATTAGGGAACATAGAAGTTTCTTCAGAATTTATGGGTAATGAGTGGGATAAAATGAAAATAGAGTTTAAAATAAGGGAGAAAAATATATGGCCAAGAAGTAACAGTAATTACAGGATCTGACAAAGGTTAAAATATTACATACTAAAGTGAATCTGACAGAAGAAGATGAAGAAGAGGTGCAAATGCAGAGTACTAAAAAGAAATAAAGAAGTATCTGGATAGTGTGCATGAGTTTAGAAAGATCATTGTTAAGCAAGTATTTTTGATAATAACTCTACAGCACAAAAACGTTCAGCACAAAGACTCAAGCAACAGAAAGTAGAAAGGGTTGCCGCCAGACTAAGGGAGCCTATAGCAAGAAAAATAAACAGAGATCCTGTAGCAGTATTAGAGATATTTCAGAAATGCTGTGAACATTTGGACAAAGTATAGAAATGAGAAAATCAACAAAGAACACAAATAGGAATATTTATGGAAGACTTTATTATGCCAAAGTTAGAGGCAGATGAGGCTCAAGAACTAACAGCTAAACAGGAAGGAGATGGGATAAAAATGGTGATATATAATTACTCTTTAGGAAAGTCTCCAGGAAGAGATGTTATTCCTGTGCAAGCTTTGAAGATATGAAGGAAGAAATTGATAAACATCTAGAATATTTTAACAGTATCTTAAAAGGAAGTGAATCACCAATATCTTGGAAGTAAGCTGTGGTAGCTGAATTACCTAAGGATGGTAAAGACTCATCAGACCCAGCTTCATGCAGACCTATTACAATTTTAAACCATGGTTATAAAGTGCTTATTTCTATACTAGCTAACAAAATGGTAAATATGTTGCCATCATTGACAGATATGGATCAAGGTAGTCTTGTGGCTGGGAAGCAAACATTTGACAACATTAATAGAACAATGATGATCTAGAGGGAAGCAGAATGTAAGAAAATACCACTGCTATTGGTGGGTCTTGATGCAGATAAGACATTCAACACAGTAAACTTGGAAATTTATGAGTATGACAATGGAAGCATTTGCATTCCCTGATAACAATTATAATATTAATTAGAAGGCTATATGAAGGATCGCATGCAAGAATTAAAGTGGGAGGATTCCTGTCTGATAAGTTGAGTTTGAACAGACAAAGCAGGCAGGACTGTGACAAGTGCAGTACCACAGGGTTCCGTCCTGGGATCGCTCCTGTTTGGTATCTATTTCTCTGAAGTACAGGCTAACACAGAAGGCCTCTGGCTAACGAAGTTCGCAGATGGCTGCAAACTAGGAGCCATAGTCAAGTCTCCAAATGATGTGAACATCCTACAGAAGGGCCTCTCTGAGACAGATGCCTGGTGTCAGAGCCATGGCCTCAAGCTCAATGCCAAAAAGTTCAGTGTCATCCCCTTTGGTAAAAACTCTGTACCCATGAACTACCACATAGGCAGCAATCTACTTAACACCGAATGTGTGATAAGAGACCTTGGAACCCAGGTGGACAGTAGTCTCTCCTTTGATAGTCACATTGCCACAGTAGTCAGGAAGTCCTTCTATGTGGCACACCTCATCATAAAAGGGTTCTCATCCAGGAAAAAAGAGGTCATCGTTCCCCTCTACTCGACACTCATTAGACCCATTATAGAGTACAACGCCCCTTTTGGAATGTACCTCACAAGACATCTGCAGCAGCTGGAAAGGCTACAAAAGTACCTCACAAAGAGGATTACTGGACTCAAACAAATGACCCACACTGACCGTCTCAAAAAACCCCAGCTTTACACCATAGCATATCGCCTACTCTGAGGTGATCTCTGCCTAACATAAAAAGCTGTGTCAAACCCAGAGCTGTTGGACATGCTACACCTAAAGAAATCCCAGTCCTTCCAAGCTACACGCTCTAGGGACCTAAACCTTGTCACCACAATAAACAGGACATGCTGGAGGGATAGATTCCTATCCCAGAGACTTCCCATACTCTGGAACAGGCTACCCATCTATGTCAAACAAAGGTCTTCAATAGCACTCTTCAAGATAAATCTTGATGAGTGGATGGGAAATTGGAAATACACCCTGGGGATCACTTCTGTGTCTATGCTCGACAGTGGCACAGGAAAATAACTTTCTTGGGTGGTGTAAGCCAGGGAACCTTGTTGGCTAGGCTTACGTAGGCCCTTGGGCTGATAGCCTAGTACCTACCTATGAACCTATGAACCTATGACTGTCCTCTTTTATATGTGCTATTTGCTTTATATTTAGAGCCATTAGCAAACAAAAAATAAGGGGCTCAGAAATGCAAGAATATAATTGGTATGGTAATCAAGAAAAGTTTTCTTTATTTGCAGACAATGTTGTTTTGTACCTGACAAATCCAGAAATATCACATTGTCATGGAACATTCTGAGACAATTTCAAGCCCTTGAAGTATATAACATTAATGAAGATAAAACAAAGGGTATAGCCATAAATTATGTACCCACACACAAACTGGTTCAGCAATGCTCATATTTATAGTGAACAAGTTAAGATGAACTACTCAGGAGTATGGATTAAAAATGCTTCTTATATGGCAGCTAATGATATGTGGGAAAAGACTAAACAAAAGATAGTACAAAAACTGAGAAAATATAAGCTCTTGTTTATGGATAGTGCAATACAAGTAGTGTAGTGGAATGGACAACTCTGTGGTATTGTTTTAATGTTGTTTATAAGATTAAGATTATTTAGTGCATATTTATAGATTTGTGTCTATTTTAGTAGGAATGCAATTTTCAAATGGGCTAATTGCATATGTGATCTTCCTTCATTATTTATGTATTTATTCATTGTTCTAATTTCAACAAATGCCATTTCTGTGGGGGGTTTATCCATGCAGATATGATTGCTTTTGTTGTATTTCTGTTTGTGCATTTTTCCATGTTAGAATGAATGGAAATGAGTCACAGTATCTGCTGTATTGGCTATGTATGTATATGGGTTCCATCAGTTTGATCATGCAATTTTTTGTTGACAGTTTGTTAAATGCAGTTCTACATCAAAATGCTTTTAAAAAATCATCTGTCAACAAAAAGGCACCACAATCAGATGACATTGGGAGTGGACTTTTGTGCTTTTCCCACTGTAGTCTGATCTCAGAATTAATATACATAAGTAGAAGTGGGTGCAGGGGGGACACAGTGCCCACATGGGGGATGCAGTGGGGCTTTAACCCTTTCCAATCATTAAATCAACTACAAATGGTTGAAATTCACAAAATAAAATAAAAAGCAATGTTTTATGGAAGGGGTTCAAGCCCCACTGCATCCCCCATGTGGGCACTGTGTTGGTGATGTAGTCAACTAAAATGATATGTGTATATACGGGTCACTGTTGTATTATCGAAAACACAATCCATTGAATTGTGTTTCCAATAACACACTTTAAAGAAAGTGCATACTGTCAAAAGTGCATATTGTCAACTATGCGCATTCGCCAAAGAAATTAACATAAAAAAACATAAAAAAAAAAAATTACATCAAACAGGGTTATGCAGGGGGGCAAGCCCCCCTGCACACCCCTACTTTATTATTCTCACTCCAAGATCGCACTACAGTGGAGAAAAGGGAATATTCCCTTATCCCCACTGTACCACAATGTCAGCGATAGCTTTGTTAGTTGTAAATCAACACTACACGTTGATTTGCAACTAATGGTCATGCAAACTGCATGCTTTCTTTAATTTTCCACTCTCTATTTAGCGAAAGTGCATTTTCGACAAAATGCACTTCCGCTAAATTGGGTCCGCCGAAACACGGTTTTGATAAACCGTGTTTCAACATTGTGACAGTGACCCATATATATATATATATATATATATATATATATATATATATGTATGTGTGTGTGTGTGTGTGTGTGTGTGTGTGTGTGTGTGTGTACGTGTGTGTCATGCATCTGCTAGAATGTTCACTTGTTCAAACAGACAGAAGACCAGCAAAAGTGATCAAATATAAAAAGATTGCAGGATAGGGGGATCATCCTGCTGTCTTCCCATGATGACCATTGTGATGAAGGTTAGTGAAGAACTATAAAGGGGGCAGAGGTATACAGGAGAGACATTTGTTAGACTGGCGAAATACAGGACAGTGCAGCTAAGAGAAGGATCATGAAAATCCACTCATGTCAACTCACCTCTGAGCATCACCATACAACTCAACACACCTTAGTGAAAGGTGTTTAGATAGAGCAGAAGTGGATAATTCACTTATAGGAGTTAGAAGAAGGTACCCTTTCAAAAATACAAGCGGTAAGAATGTACGTATGCGCATTACCTACTATGTAAATACAACTGCTGAGGCACTGTACTCAGCACATCTCTGTGCAGTAACTATTACACAAGAAAACGAAATAAATGAAAAACAAGTGAAAGCTGAACATCAAGTGCTCTAAGCTTCCTGGTGTCTGAAGTAATAGGTCACAGTTCAATCACTGCTTCAATTCTTTGTACCTGGTCAAAGAAATGTACTCAACTCAGCTCAGAAAATAAAATGCAGTCTACCCAAAGAATAAAACAAAATGCAGAAATGGTATCAGACAATGCAAAAAACAGCTCTAAATGACTAGATTAATTAAGCAACTTAAATTCAGTTACAAAAAATGCTTTCCTGGCTTTTTCTCTGATTTTAAATTCCGGCAGTCATATGGTAAGTGCATGAGATGCAGGCCTCTACTGTCTTTTCAGAAAGACAGGACTGAGCTGAGACAGTAAGTATTAAAGAACAAAGCAAAGGAACCAATTAAAAAAGCAAGTCAAATCTGAAGCCCAAGTGCTCTATGCTACTAGCACCTGCAGTAATTAGTCTAACTCTCACTTAGATCAATTACTACTTAAATCCAAGATGCCATCTACACTGGGTTAGCAAGATTTACTCAAAGTAGAAAATAAAGTATAGATTTACTGAAAGCAAAAATTATTTACAGAAACAGTATCGGGCAATGCTGAAAACACCTCTATATGACTAGATCAATTTTATCAGCTTATAAGGTTGCTAAATGCACAGGTTTCCCACTTTTAACACATTTAGATAATAGCACAGTGCTTTATACAGCTTACCAACTTTCTTAGGGATGGCAGTCTGTGTATCAAATGACCAACTATAAATGTTTAAAATATCTTTAACATATAATACACTGCAGGCACTGGCAACTTTGCTTCAGAAGTATGGTAATTTCTCTGTATCTTTTTTCATGTGAAGTTGGTTTTCTTTCAAGTCAGTAAAATAATTTGATCATATAATTTAAAGCAACCAGAAAGAAAATGCTTTCTAATGCATGCCCTAAAGACTGAGAGAAAACATTCTTCCTGTCAAAATCCTGTAAGTAGTACAAATATGACTCACATTAAAGACTTTCTCATCACTAGATAAGTCACAGGAATGAGCTCTTTATTTTTTTCTTCTTTTTCTCACTTCAACATTTGCAGTAATTCTGAAAATTCATGTTATGGTATTTTATTTGTGTACACCTAAGTCGATCCAAAGTAGATACAAACACAGGTACCTTTGGCATTTATGCAGTTTCTTGACTGATACTTAAGTGCTCATTGGCAATGGACTTACAGTCAAAGGAGGGCTGAAGTGTGTCAAAAGCAGAATGAGATGCCAGAGTGGTGGGCTTAATCTTAAAACTATCACTGAAAGATTAGGCCCCTCAGTGCTGAGCCCTCTATACTCTGCATCGTGTCAGATAGCAATAATTCAAGTACTGATGAAGGCGTGACTAAACTATTACCTTTTGGTTATATGAAGCTTGGTGAAAATAACCTGGGTACTTTAGAAAATGACTGTATGACCCTGTGTATTGAAGCCATTTGAGAATTGGTACCTTCCTTAATATACAGGTAGATTTCCTGTTCTTAACACTTTGACAAACTCCTTTGATGATTCTCTTTCTCGATGTTTATGTATTTTATCCTTTTTGCCCTTTTCCTGTAAATTGGTATTGTCCATAATAAATAGTGGGAAAATAAAAGAACAGTTTTACACATTGATACTTCTAGTTAAAATACTGATAACAGCCCATTAGAATTATTGTTTTATATTTGCTGTAGGTTTGCCTGAAAATCCTCAGAATCAGAATCACATTTAATGACCAAGTATGTGCACACACAAGGAATTTGATTCCAGTTTCATTGACTCTTCAAGTATGAATTACATAGACAACATACATACAACTATTAAGAACAAGACAAATGACATGCATACAACTATTAAGAACAAGTAAAAAAATGTAAATATACATATATGTGTACATACAAGGTGAAATGTGCAATTCAGTGCAAGAAATACTGAAATCATTGTCCTGAAATATGAATAAGAAAAGGTAAATGAACAGAAGCCACTAAGCAAAAGAAGGGAAAAAACTAACACAAGATGTGAAGCATGAATACAGTATTAGCAAATGAGGACGGTGACTAGAAACATTTGCTTTATATGACTGATTTGCACACATGGAATGATGGCACAGGACCAGTGTAGGCATTCACAGGGAATAATAGACTGTTTCTTAAAACTCTGATTGGGATGAAGGCAAGGTCGATTGGATAAAAAGCAAACGTAATTTATATCTGGAGGGATAGGTTCCTCACTCAATGCTTTCCTAGCCTATGTTATGTTACCACAGCAGGTCAAGCAAAGAACTACTTTGTCTGTCTTTAAGGATAGTTGTGTTGATTGGATGGGCAGACACAAATTTACACCAGGGTTATCATGTACTGCCATGCACATCTTAAAGGGCAGCAACTACTTTTAAGTCTGTCTACTTAAAGGTGTATATGGTTAGGTCTCCATGATGCTTGGATCCCTTGCCTATTTTTGTCCCTATGTACTGTCACAGTGATCCTCCACTTAAAAGATCATCTCAAATTAACCTACAGCTCATGGATTCATTTTAGAATAAAGACTCCTGGATTATCAGTCAATGATGTGGGTGAGTATTCGTGATGCAATGTATATAGCATGGAAGTTTGAATGCACTGTGGCACATACTTGTTGCAGTGTGTCAGAGCTGCTCTGAGATGTGGAAAAGAGGGCTATTTAAAGGGGGTAGCTCAGCAGAGCATGGTTCTCTAAACTAGCCACCCTGCAACACAGATTATTTAGTTGCAATTTTTGAACCTTAAACGAAATCACTATACACCATGCTAACATAGAGTTTAGGCAGCTTGGGTGTCAACAATGGGCATTTAGAGCTGAAAGCTAGCAATGAATATGGTTGTAGAGTACAGCAGAAGCTAGTGGGTCACTTACAGACAGAGAAACTATAGAGTGGGTAATGTACTCCAGCCATAGGCAGAAAATATGTACAAGTGGGAGAGGGTTTCATCAATCACCACTAGAAGGGAACGTATATTTGTAGGAGATGCAGGGCCGGTGTTAGCATTTTGGGGGCCCCCAGCAAGTGTCAAGTTGGGGGCCCCCTAGGCACTTCCAGTATAAGTATCATACAACAAGTCTATGTACAGGTCTGGACTTAAAGTGAAATGATTACTGGACCTCATTTTTCAACCCCTACACACACACACCTCCAGTCCTCACCTCAGAGTCCTTCTCCTTTTGTGCTTCCATACCACATTCATTACTTTTTTTTCCTTTTTTTCACATTTTGCCATACTACTTTTAGTTTTATAACTTTCTATATGCTGCTAAGTGCATTTTACACAATTTTACACAACCTTTTCATCCAATAATAAACAGAAATTAGAAAAAGGATAAAATCACTGTTAGTGTGATTCAGCTTTTTTCTTTTCCTTGCATAACACACCAAATCAGGGCCGCAGAAGCCACAGGTTTACAGATGGTCTGGGATGCATTTAGATATTTTTCTCAACATTTACTCTATGGTTGCCTTGAAAATTATGAAGAAAAAAGAATGTCAGTCTTATTTTTTTTTTCAAGGCATAATTTGTGCCCAAGGCAATTTTCAAAGCTGACAAATTGTAGCTTAGAGTAACTAAACAAACAGTAGTTGTGAGAATATTTAAGTCTTCTCTGGAAATACTGGAAATACCCTAACCCTCCTAAAAGACTAAAAAAAGACAGTCACTGCCCTAGGTGTTAGACTCTGGTGGAAGCAGAGGATGATTAAAGAATTTTCATCATATTTTCAAGATACTTATGATATATGATAGCATATGTATCTCTTCCCACCAGCAAGGTAGCCACATGTATATGTGCCGTGCTCGGTATGATATAGAATGATTTTTCAGTAATATTCAAATTTGTTGTATTCAAACACCACACTGCCTCACAGGTACACCTCTCCACTGAATATAACAGGGTCTGTGAGAAACACTGCTGTGAAACAAACAAACACCACTGCCTCAGCCAAACCTAAGCACTTAAGGTTTCATGTGCGCACAATCAAAGATGTACATCCACACAATCTCCAGCCCTCATAACCACACAAGCTCCAGTACACACACACATTTCAAACACACACACACATTCACACATGCTGGTAAAAGAATGGGTTAGAAGCTATTTATCCTTATTATGAAGGCTATTATTAGCTTTATCGCACCATTCAGGTTAAACAAGCGTATCAGAAAATTGACACATTTTTCTCCAACAAGCAACAGCTTTGGTGGGGCCCCCATAGAGGGGAGGATGAAGGAGTCCCCCCCATCATTTAGACAGTCTTCTGTGATATATGTTATGTCTTACTTTTAAATATAATTACTTGTTGTTATACATTTTTTACTGATGCACAAGAATTTATTGGCTTGCACAGATAAAAATCAGTGAAATCAGTGTTTTTACACACACACACACACTAACATGCATAAGCCACAGCAGTACTAGTTGTTATATTTCAGCAAAAGCAAACAATGCCTTGTTGCAACATATTGGCTGCCACACCAGATTAGTCACTGCTGTTTAGCATTTGTCAAACAGCAGAAGCAGTAAGATTTATTTCCGAGGAGTAATGCATACTTGTCACTGTCCTCCCTTACAGACTCACAGACTGATTTTGTTCATACTTTTGCTTTCTCCTTCACAAAAAGTTTCATTTGCTGGTAAATCATTCAGGATTGCAGTCAATCAATCCAGACATCTGAGTTTTATACTTATTGTCCAAAAAATACATGTTGATGCAAAATATGTTATTCTAGTAACTTTTTAAGTGAATTAGAGAAATTTAAACATATTTATGATTCTGAGCATTTATTCTATTATTTTTGGGAATTATACTGAATTCTTAAGTAAAGAAATTGAGTTATAGTATCTGGTGTTCTGGTATTAGTTATAAAACTACCTGAAAGAGAAACTATCCCTGATGATTAGCTCTTCTTAAAATCCAAAGTTTGCACTGAGGTAATTCACTCTGGGCTGCTGATCCTTCTAGTGCTTATATTGTTCATGTTCATTATCATCTTCATCCTAATAGGGTCATATCACAGCCCTGTTCATGTTAAAGAGCATAATTAGGAAATTAATGCATTTTCATTCCTCATTTTACCCAATCAACAGCAGCTTTTGTGGGGCCCCACACAGACAAAGATGATTATTTAGTGGAGAAAATGTCCAAAAGCAGGGTTTAACTAAGCCAGGAGCACTATGTCTGTAGTAAAATATTTAATGGCATGCTGATGCCTGTTACTTGACAAAACACCATTACTACAACCAGAAATATCTTTGAATTTTAAAGGAGATATAAATAAGAGTTATTACCCTCATAGTTTAAGTATGTAAGACTGCTGCACTAACTTTGGTTGGTTTTACAGATGTGACAAAATATCAGGATAAGATATGAGGAGATGCATGGTGTGCTCCCATATACATGTGGGAGGACAGTTTATACATCCACAAAAAACTTCTACGCTGATTGCCAGATGAAGAATGTGTTGTATTTTAGTTTTTGTGTGACCTGCTATGCCTTTTATATAGGAAAGACAAATCGTGTTTTTAAAGATAGAATATTGGAACACATGAGGCACATAAGGAATGCTAAGGAGAGCAATGCGCTTGCTAGGCATGTTAAAACTGAAGGTTCAGGACATAGTTTTAAATTCTTTGTGTTACAGTTAATCCCTATGAATAAGAGAGGGGGTAACTTAAATAGTCGAACAGAAGCCATAGAACAAGAATGGATATTGAAGCTTCAAGCTGATAGACCACCCGGTCTTAATAGTAAAGTATCACTGAAGCCATTTTTAAAAGCTAAAGCTTTAAAACATTAACCCCTCCTAATGTGAATGGAATAGATATATATTTTATAATGGCCTTTACTAAATGTAAGTTTGAGATATGTTCTAAATTATATTTCTATATTCTCTATGCATGTCCCACAGTCGGTTTTTCGCGTATGTATATATATATATATATATATATATATATATATATATATATATATATATATATATATATATCATATGTTTTTATACGTATACATCTTCTATATGCTCTGTACTTAAATGTGCTTTATATTATATTTGTATGTATATATATATATATATATATATATATATATATATATATATATATATATAGAGACGTGTATATGTCTATATATTTTAGGTATATTGTTTAATGATTTTTGTGCCTTACTAGATATTACAGCCTTGGAGATATATATGTTTTTATGTTGCACTAGCACTTTAATGTTCCTTTAGTGATTAATGTTTTGCCTCCCATTGATTGGTTTATGATTAGGGAATCTTTTTAAATGCTATGTTATTTTAATTTATTGTTAGCCTGAAGAAGCGGGGTTTGTCCGTGAAAGCGCTTACTTTCTGTGTCTTTATCGATAAATATTCCTGCTGTGTGCCACCGACATCTCTTTTTTTACTACTAGAAGGGTTACCAGGATCAGGGAAATGAGGATGTTGAGAGGCTTTGATTACTTACAAGTGTGAGGGAAGCAGAAATCTGTCTCTGATCATTGTGGGTGTAGTAGCAGGTAGTAATCTCTGCTTTCTGAAATATTACAAAAATGTGAGAGAAGGAACAGTTATTAGTAATGTAGGATACAAGGTTAGACACACTAACTGCTCATAGACTAGGTATTGGTGAGGGTGTATGACAACTTGAACATCTGGCAGAGGGGTTCATTGTTAATGTAAATTTTGAGGAAGGAAAGAAACTCAGGCTTCATTTATTTACTTATTGGTTTATTTGTCAACTGAGTAAGGGAAGCATTACTTCCCAGACCTTTTCCAACAACAGACCTGGGCACAGCGATAATGGTAAATGCCATTTTTTGTATGGACAATTTAGTGTGACCCATGAATCAATATATTTTTGGGAAGTGGGAGGAATATAGAATTCCAAACAAGCCAAAATAGTAAACCATGGTAAGGTGGACCACAAAAAATAAGCACTAACGAAAAATAAAAAAATGCAGTTCACAACACAGACACTTATAAAAAGAAAGACTTGACTAGAACCACATAACTTTTGGATATAAATCCTTCATCAGTATGACAAAACACCATTTAAGAAATCACATTGCTTATATAAAAAAAAAAAATCAAAAAACACATGACACAGCCCAACCAATCATATATTAACATCAATTATGGAATTAAAGTGGTTCTACTAAGCATAAAATGCTGGAAATCGAAAATGCATAAAATCACTCTATTTTTAAAACATTCATATACCTAAAAATAACTGTTTATGCTTCAACACTGGTTTAATTGCAACCTGCTTATTGAGAGCAGATAAACGATCAGCCTGCATTTGAATGAAAGGTGATCTATGCCTGGCATATAAGATATCCTTAAATCCAACTCTAATGGATCTCTTGTACACTTGCAAGACAAACAGCACTAGGAAACACTAGATTCAAGGGCCTGAAGTTTGTCTGCGATATAAATACATAAATAGAGCAGACTGTAGGGACCGATATGTATCTCAAAGGATCCATGTGCTATAGAATAAGCTCTCCATCTAAGTGAAGCAAAGTTCATATTTGACCCTATTCAAAAGAAACCTTGATCATTGGATGGGAAATATCAAATTCACCCCTGGTCTGGCCCATGTCTCTGAGGGACAGAGGTCAACACCAAGTGAATTAATCCCCAGCTAACATACCCCCCCCCCATAACTCTTAGTTAACTCTTTACTAACACATCCCACCATAAAGGAACTCTGGGACACCATAAAGGAACTCTGGGACAGAACTAGGTTGGGTTGCACAGTTTGCTAGTTTTGTATAAAACTATGAATCTAAGAACCTATGAATCTCTGTGTGTCTATTTTAGAATCCATGCATTTTTTGAAAAGGAGGTACTAATGGGTAGTAAGCCTCCAAATATGCATCAGAAAACTTTCCCTTCTTCTCCAATAATGATCTCAAGATGTCAGTGGTAGTACTCCTTGACAAAAGGTTACTTTGACGCAAGTATAAAAGATTTGAATTTTCAAAAGTCAAACAAGTTCACTGACATTATCTAGATATGACTTTATATGACAGTTATTCTCATTGTTTTTCATCAATAATGCATGCTGAGTCATAATTTTTTTATTAAAGTTTGGAGAATACAGTTTCAGCATGCCTTGCAAGTCTACATTCTCTGTCCTTCTCTTCAGAATCTGGCATGCTTTCCAAATTATGCAGAATCATACAAGTCAGTTGGCCATAACAGCACCCACTCTATTCAGCCCTTATCAGACCCATCATTGAGTACAATACCCCCTTTGGCTTGTACCTAACCAGGCACCTGCAACAGCTGGAATGCCCTCAAAGGCTCCTCACAAGGAGAATCCAGGGTATGAATACCCTGTCCTACACAGACTGTCTTAGGATCCTATCTCTGTACTCAGGTATATACTTTTTTCCTTACCTGTCCAACATCCTTTACTATTCACAAAGAAATGTTTCTATAGCTACCAATGAGTATCCAGCCAGAGCAGAGGAAGAAGGTGAAGGTTGTTAGGTTTGCCAAGTCAGCCTTCAAATAAAAGTACTAATGTGCACTGTCTGTACCATATCTTTACAAATGATCTGTGGATCTACATGCAAGAGGCTGAGTATCTTGATGAATGGTATTTTACTTCAGTAAAAGCTGGAGGGTCTTAAATGCTGGAGAAACCCTCTCCACAGGCTCTGAAGTTTTATCTTATGTAGATATCTTCTTTTGGGATACGAAAGGTCCCCAGTGGTGTTAACTATTTAACTGATGTTAAAGTCCTGTGGAGGTAAGCCAGAACACTGGGATGAGAAGTCCCCATGATCTGAATCAATATGGTTTGGAGAGATCTTGTAGTTCATTTACACTGTAGCATAGGAAAAGGCCACTAGCAAATTTATTCTCCAATTCAATTCAAAATTTTCAGGAACTCAATAAATCAATTGGACAAGAACAAACTGGTTTATAAGGATGATCCATATGGGCCTCCAAAGCAAGTCTCATGAAGGAATCATGCTCTTTTGAATGCTAGTATTTATAAATCCCTTAAGCAGCAGATTCTCAGGTAGACAAGCATGCAAAGCAGAGCTGTGAAGCTTAACTGGAGAATAAACTAATCCCCTTATAAAAAAGAATGATACAAGTAAATGGAATCAAAGGCAACCTTACCAGTAATGGATTAAAGGCATTATGGTAACATCAAAAGGAAAACATGTTCCATGTGAATGTAAAGCTCTTCTAATAGCAGGCCATGTAGTTTCTTTAAACGTAAATTAACAGCTTAGTACCTCTATGAAACAAGTGATTAAACTTCAAGCTGTCAGATGAAGAACGTATGGAGTGGGATGGAATAATTTCTCCTACTCCTGAAAAAGGAGATCTTTACTGCAAGGCAATTAAAAGCAATGAGAAGAGTTCTGAAAAGAAGATAAAAATGATGGTTGTTTCACCAATACTTGACATGGATGAGGTATCAGAATGGAGCTGGACATTCCGCTCCAAAAGTTACTAGAGAAATGTGTACTCCCATTAGCTTTAAGTACTAACATAATGGAGTGACTTTACTCCCTGTGAGACTCTTCAAATACCCCAGAACCATCATCTTCCTTATTTTACTAGCAACATTCAGTGTCAGCTTCTGGAATCCTAAAAGCTACAGGTTTTACTTGGGTTTATAACAATGTCATGCCTTATTGCACTAGTAGGAAGAACACACCTTTAGGTTTACTAAAACATCTCTTATTTATGGCTCAGAGTCAAGTCCCAGAATGCAGCCAAGCACCCATATTACCACCACAGTTTCAGTATTATACCAGGGCTTTAGAATATTTGTATGGTAGATCTTTTGCTGTTTTTCTTTATCAGGTTGGAAGACCTTAAAATTAATTGTATCATTGTTATAAATTCATAGGTCCCACACTGTGTTCCAACATATTTGTTTTTCATGACTACTAGAAGCAATACCATTCTGTCACCACACTGAAACTTTCTGTCCCTTGTACTCTCTTATTATAAGTGGGAATATAAACTTCCTGAATTTTAATGATATGCACTTCTACAAGTGGCAGCATGGTTTTCAGCTTTTCCTGTCTCTGGGCCATATTCAACATTATACAATAAAACTAATTTTACATTCAAAAACATGCACAATTGCAATTCAGGAATTCTTCACATGAACAAGTTCCGTCAACAAACTTTCTCTGCACCACTAAGCAAAGAATTTAAAATGTACAAAAAATATTGTAACCTGGTCCATGGAGTATAATAAATCACTATACTAATGTAAAAAAAACAAAAAAAAAACAAAACAAAAAAAAAAAACAACTCTCAGATTTTGATGTCAGCAGTACACTTACATGCAGGTTCATGGCATACTTCACAACCTCTTATGTAATGATACAGAGGTAAATTTCATTGTTTAGTGACTTCATATCTCAATGATACACCAGCTAACCATAACTTTTATTAAGAACAGACTAGAAATATAAGGCAATCAGCTGCACATTTTAATAAAATCACTCACTCAGACCATTTAGACTTCACAAAAAATACCTCAGTTGTTTGTCTTTTCTCGGTTAGGGGTTGCCACAGCAGAACTCCGATCTGCTAATGATTGGCAGTAGATTTTTATGGTGCTGAGTTGCCAGCTTGACGCCCAACTATCAACGAAGGCAAGCCCATTCACGCATGTCTTTCGAATGCCACTCGACCGCGGGGATGACATGCAGACTCCACACAGAAGGTAATCCAGCCGAGCATCGAACAGAAGAACCTCTTGCTGTGAGGCCACAATGCTACCGCTGCACCACCGTGGCTTACACAAAAGATACCTCAGTAGATGGGGAAAAAATGGCGGAGTCAACAATGTACTGTGCATTCATATAGCATGCGCAATACATGCCTTAGATGCCCCAGACTAGTAGCTGGTGGAAGAGTACTAAAGTCCTTTTATACAATGATACAATTTTATAAAAGGTAAGGCTTTTTTTCTTAAATAATGTCAATGTATAATAGCAAAAATCCACTCCTGTGTGAGGGTAACACAGGATTAACCACATCCAGTTCTGGATTATTGCTAAATTATACTACAATGGGGTTACCTTTTCTTCTGCCTATACATCTTTTTTCTATATACAGCAGGCCCTATTTTGCTGTACATAAAATAAATCAGAGGGAAAAAACAATGTGGAAGACAGTGTTACCTTCAAATGGTAATCAGGACATAAGAGAAAAACTGGCCCTATGGTTTTCCTCATAGCTAATGGCCTTATGTAACATTGACTTTAGTGTTTATTGGATGACAGGGACATATGGGGTGAGCTGCAGTAGTTATAAATTTCACTACCTTCAAAGAATGTCTGATTTGGTACCTGACAGTGAAGAATATTCTCAGACTGCATCATGTTTTATATATAATAGCTAGTCTCATTTCAGAATATTGATTTATGAGTTTTGATTGGGAAGTTTTTTTTCTGTAGCTTTGTATAGTTATCTTGGTGTTTCTTCTTTAAGACATTCTGCTTCATTTATTATCTTTAAATTCCATAAAAATGCTTAATTTCAGCAGACGAGTCTCATTGATTCACTTGCAGTTATTTCACAGATATAGCTGCTAATTATATTAATTACATTTTGAAACTATTAGTATGTGAAAGTCAGAGTACTTGGGGGACACGCTGTTATTTACAAAACCTATGTAATCTGAACGTTTTGTCTACTAACGAAGTGGTGTCACATTTTGCTCTTTTATGATCAGGGTTCAGAAGGAGTTGCACCATTCTTACAGCAGCAGCTTTATCTGCATGGGGCTTATGCTACTTGATTACATTTTACCTCACAACATGTTTTATTCTAAGAAAAAATATTACTTAAAATTGTTAGGCACAGTCATGGGTTCTTCATAACTCTTGTTTATATTTGCATATTCTTAGCTAATAGTCAAAGAGGTTTCTTTGTGCAAATACTCTTGAACAAAAAGTAATTTATTGTGGCTGTTACACTGAGAGGCACTTTTTAATATGGAATGGAGAAAATGAGTGGTGGTTCTGATTTGCTAGCATACTCCCAAAGTATTTTTCCCCTTCTCTTTTGAGATGAACTACTACTCAATTCATTTATTTCACCCTGGACATATTTTATACGTCTTTTTAACTTCTCTTGAAGCCTTTGAGTTACCTGAATGAGAAAATGTGTTTTAATATAATTGCTTTAAATTCTACTGTTCACCTCAGATTAGCACCAATCTTCACCTTCACTATACCCTCTGGTTGTATCAGCTCTGTATATTACTAAAAGAAGACAGAAAGCTGTCTTCTTTTACAGTGGTAGATGGTATGTCTATCATTACAAAATGAAAATCATTTTTATTGTATTTCTCCATTAATATTTTCTGAGAAGGGACCGGGTTCAGTCCATGCATTGTTCCAGCCAAATTGTCAGCAAAAACTTCAGACCAGTTTCTTCACAGGAATGCAGACATACTTGCAGAATATGACACAATATTTCCTTTGCTGGAAATTATTTAGTCAAATAATCAGCCAATTGTATTTCCCACTAAGAATTCCGATGATAATTAAAACAAATTGCAGAATGAAAAAAGGTCAGTGCTACAGACCATGAACAAACCAGTATATATTAAAAGTCAGCACAAAGTCATCTTTTGCATAGTGCTGCACTTTGTACATTTCTGCTGCTTAATTATTCTAACCATATATACCAACTCTGAGATCACACTACAGTACTTACTCAGGTAACTGAAAGGCTTTAACAGAAGTTAAAAAGACAAAGAAAATACTGGCAGGGTCAAAAATATCCCTTCGGGCTCACTCCACTCCCCTACCCTGCCCCCAAATCTCATCCGCCCCCAGTGCTCCTACATTTATTCCCCTAAAGGACACACCCCTCTAAACCTACACCTTACATACAAAACACATCATTAACACTCCCAACCCCCTTTCTTTCACAATCCACCCACTTATACCTACCTCTCATCCCTCCTTCTCCTAACACCTAACCTACTACTATATCTCTCCAGTACTCTTAATTCCTACCTCCCACTTCTCTCTCACCTCACCATCCTTTAAAATGTCTATGCCAATCATCCCCCACAAAGTACATTTATTAATTTGGGTCTTTTTATTACCTCCTCTAGCCACCACCTATCTCTTTACCTCCTATGAATATTCACTCCACTATACCCTTCCCTTCCCATCCAAACACACCTCAACACCAACAATACCTTTCTCTCAAAACTTCCTAAACCTCATTTTCAAACCCAGCTACCTACTAGCCAAATATCATAGACTAGCACACATTAAGTTCACTAACCTAAAAAACAGAACAGTATTTGACTTCTATTGTAAGCCGCAACAGCCTAACCCTTTAACACTCCCCCACTTACTATTAGATGGGGACATTCACCCCAACCCTGGCCCTAACTACCCCCCTACCACTGCAAACAACAACCAAGACAAAACTATGACCCTATCATCTACCAAACCTACCAACTCATTCTCAATAGCACATCTGAACATACGTAGTATTTGCAATAAAACTGCTCAAGTTCATGCCCTCCTACAGGCTCACCCATTTGATATCCTATGTTTATCAGAAACATGGCTAAAACCTACCATTAAAGACAATGAAATCACCCCACCTGGTTACAATATCATTAGACTTGACCGTACTTCCAAAAAGGGAGGGGGAGTAGCAATCCTCTATAAAACAGAGATACAAGTCAGCACTTTAAATCTTAACTTAGCTATAGACACTAGTGCAGAAATAATTATCTCCAAACTTCAGGTAAACACATGTAAAGCCATAAACATCATCTGTGTTTATCTTCCCCCAGGAAATAACAGTAATACACTAGAGTATATCCTTAACTGGCTTTCTATTAATCTCCCACAAGAAACCATGGTCCTTGGAGACTTTAATATAGATTGGAATTCCTGTACTAATACTAACCTCACCATCCATATTAACCTTTATGGCTTCTCACAACTTATAAACTCCCCTATCAGAACCAATAGGCTCAATAACAAAGAAAGTACCTTGGATTGGATACTTACTAATACTCCTCAGCAAACCTACACAACAGGAACCCTTCCAGATGACCTAAGTGACCATTCACTAACATATATTATCAGACATAAAACCAACATAATATTCCCTAACACTTTCAGAACAATACGCTCTAAAATAAGAAGTTATGTACTTACCATAACGTTCCATGTTAGTTGTCTTCTCTCGCGTTCTTTCTTGCTGGATGGGTTCAGAGCCGATCCTCGGCTCCGACTCGGCACTTGCTAAGCTCGAGAGCTAATTTTACCAGCTCAAGGCAACCCTATATCCCATGATGCAAGGCGGAGACTACACAGATCTCGTTTGGTAGCTAAGGAAATTATGGAAAATATTCTTCCAACTGTAAAGGAGGAAGAAAAAGTAACAATACTAAAAATGACAATCATAATCATCATAATCCTCTGAAAGGGATCAACCTAATCTAGTGACACTAGAAGCTGATTAGCTAGAAAAAGGATAAAGCCTCTTAAGAGAAGAGGCATAATCTTCTCGGTCTGACCAGGCTAGGGGGATGAAGGGCGGGACGCAAGAAAGAAGGCAAGAGAAGACAACTAACATGGAATGTTATGGTAGGTACATAACTTCTTAATGTTAAGTTGTCAATCTCGCCTTCATTCTTGCTGGATGGGACCGCGTCCCTAGCACCTCTATCCTGGGTGACTCAATGGAACCAAAATTCGCTCCATCTCTGGAGGCCAAGTCTAATTTGTAATGTGAAACAAAGGTATGAGGAGAGGCCCATGTGGCTGCTGCACAAATAGTGTCTATTGGAAGTCTAGCCTGAAAAGCTGTAGATGTAGCTAGAGATCTGGTAGAACGGGCTTTTGGCCTAGAAATCAACTCTTTGCCTCTGAGCTGATAAATGTAAGTAATCACAGAAGACAGCCATCTAGATAAAGTCACCTTGGAAACTGGAAGGCCTTTCCTGTTCTCTGCATAGTGTAGAAACAGTTGATCAGATTTCCTAAAATGTTTAGTTTTGTCTAGATAATATCTGAGCTGGCGGTGAACATCAAGACAATGTAATTTTTGTTCCGCTCTATCAGAAAAATTTGGGAAAAAAACTGGAAGATCAATGGATTGATTTAAGTTCATCTGCGATGCCACTTTGGGTAAGAAAGATGGATTAGTCCTTAGAGATCCCCTGTCTTTGTGGAAGATTAAGTAGGGAGGACAAATGCAGAGAGCATGAAGCTCAGATACTCTCCTGGCAGAAGTAATGGCGACTAGAAAGAGTGTCTTCCAAGAAAGAAATTTAAATGAACAGGCAGCCGCAGGTTCGAAAGGAGGGAGAATCAAGGATGTTAAAATTAAAATTAGATCCCACTGTGTTGGGGGGTCTCTAATCGGAGGTTTAAGTAAAAAGATACCTCGAAGGAATGCCTTGCAAAGTTTATGTGACATAATGTTGTGGTCCAAAAGGCCTATATGAAAATTCAAAATGGCTGCCAGCTGAACTTTTACTGTGGAGGAAGAGGATCCTGTATGAAAAATCTCAGCTAGGAAGTCCAAGACCGAATGAATCGGAGCAGTATAGGGGTCTATATTCCTAGCTTTTGCCCAGAAGGAGAAACGTTGCCATTTACTAGTGTAAATCCTTCTGGTAGAAGATTTAAGTGAAGCTACTATGATATCCCGGATGGGATTAGAAATCATAGGAAGCCTGGCTAAGGATGGAAGTGGAGCAACCAAGCAGTGAGGTTGAGAGAAGATATAGATTGGTGCAGCTGCCCCGACTGGTAGGTCACAAGATCTGGAACCGGGTCCACATGCCATGGCTGTACCAAGAGATAACGATGTAGGAAAGGAAACCATATCTGTCAAGGTCAATAAGGGGCAATGAGAATCAACTTGGCTCTCAAGGCGGTTGCTTTCTGAATTACTTGAGGTATCAGAGGAAAGGGGGGAAAGGCATAAAGAAGTCCCCGGGGCCAATCTTGGGTTAGAGCGTCTCTGGGGGGGATGGCCTGGAAGGGGGAAGAGAGAGAAGAAGTCTGGGCATTTGCTGTTTTGAGGTGTAGCAAAAAGGTCGCAGCAAGGAAGGCCCCACTCCTGAAAAATCTCTTCCGTCACTGATTGTTTGAGAGACCACTCGTGAGGCATGAGCATAGCTCTGCTCAACCTGTCCGCTATGATGTTGGATTTCCCGGGGATATGCTTTGCTATCAGAAACCGCTGAGAAGAGATTGCCCAGTGCCAAAGTCTGAGAGCCTCTCGACACAGTGGATAGGACTTGGTTCCACCCTGTTTGTTGATATACCACACTACGGACATATTGTCCATTTGGACTGCAATAGTTCCCAGGGGAAGAGAGTCGTTGAGGGCTTGCAAAGTTAAAAGCACTGCTCTCATCTCTAGGACATTTATGTGCAGATGGTATTTGAAAGGTTGCCAAGTGCCATGGACCATCCTGCCCTGATAATGCCCCCCCCACCCGATCAGGGAGGCGTCCGATGTAACCGTGGCGACCGGGGCAGGAGGAACAAAGGGTCTGCCCTGATGGACTTGAGGGGACGATATCCACCAGGTCAGATGCCTTTTGCAAGTTGGAGTTATTATGATCCTGTGACGCATGGGTAGTTGTTGAAAGGACCATTGGGCGAATAGCATCCATTGTAGAAGACGCATGTAAAAGCGGGCAAAGGGAAGAAGTGTTATGGCAGCCGCCATAAGACCCAATACTTTCAGAGCAAATCTGGCCTGAATTTTGTAGCTGAGAAGAATCACCTGGACGTGACTTTGAATGTCCAAGATCCTTTGGTCTGTTAACTTTGCTGAAAGTTGTACGGTGTCCAATTTTGAGCCTATAAAAGTAATAGATTGATAAGGCGACAAGGCAGATTTTTCGAAATTTATAGAAATCTCTACCCCTCTGCAAATGTGAATGGTGTAATCTCTGGCTTGGAGAAGTTGATGCCTTGTGGTGGCAGTGAGGAGCCAGTCATCTAGATATGGAAACATCTGGAATCCTTGACATCTCAGGTGAGCCGTAACCGCTGCCATACATTTGGTGAACACTCTGGGGGCTGTAGTGAGTCCAAAGGGCAGGGCCCTGAATTGGAAGTGACTGGTCCCCAGCCGAAAGCGCAGAAATCTTCTGGAGCACCTGTGAATTTTTATGTGATAGTACGCATCCTGAAGATCTACCGAGCACATCCAATTGTCCTTGCCCAGAAAGGGTAGAATGGACTGAAGCGTGACCATCCAGAATCTTGTTTTCTTTACAAACTTGTTTAGTTTGCTCAGATCTAATATTGGTCTCCAGTCCCCTGTCTTTTTTGGTACTAAAAAGAACCTTGAGTAGATTCCGGATCCTATTTGGTCTGCTGAGACTGGCTGGATGGCTCTTTTTGCTAGCAGTTTTGATATCTCTGGTACTGCTAGTTCCCTTAGACCGGGTGGAACATCTGGAAGGGTTCCCTTTTGCTGAATTGGGGTTTGAATAAAGGGAATTTTGTAACCCTCGGATATAATCGACTGTACCAATTTGTCTTGAGAAAGGGAAAGCCAGGCTATTGGGTACAGCGATACTCTTCCCCCGACTGCCTCCGAAGGTGGACAATCGGGCAACATCTCAGGGATGCTGGAAGGGTTTGTCAGAAAGAGGCTCTCTGCTACCCTGATTCTGCAGACCCCCTCTGCCCCTAGGGCGGCGTCTGTTGTTGTTACCCCCTCTGCCTCTGGGGGTAAACTGACCTCGTGCATCAGGCGTGACTCCTTGAGATTTGCGGAACCACATCTTCCCTCCCTTCTGACCTTTTGGGTAAGGTCTTGAAGGGGTGGAGAAACGGACTCCTACAGCAGAAAGAGTCTTGCCATCTTGTTCGCATCTAGTCAAAGTGTCTTTCACTTGAGGTCCGAACAAGGTCGAACCATCAAAAAGGGGAGTTTGTGAAGGATGCCTTGAAGGGGTCTGCAAAATTACAAAGCCGCATCCAGGACTGACGCCTTAAAGCCACTCCTGTGCCTGCGGCCCTACTCGCTCCATCGGCTGCATAAGAAATGAGCCGCATGGAGGAGTTAACAATGGAGTTTAGGATTCCTAGTTGTGAGCTAATCTTATCCTGAGACCCAGCAGCTGACGGATCCTGTAAAACTTCTGCCAACTCTTTAAGAACATCTCTTTGAAGGCGGGTGAAGTGACACAAGTAGTTCAGCAATCGCATGGCAAAGGTCGCTGAAGAAAAAATCCGCTTGCCGTACCTGTCCATAGTCCTAGAATCCTTGTTAGGAGGATGGACAGGTACTGAAGGATCAGCTAGTTCCTTCTTGGTGGCTGCAGCCACCACCATGGCATCAACCGGGACACCTTTTGTCAAATATTGCCTATCAGGTGGGGCCGTAATGAATTTAGAAGGCCTCCTAGGAATAGGTTCCACCGAATCCGAGGCCATCCACGCCTTCCGAGCCACTACATCCATAAGAGGGTCAAAAGGAGGAGACACCCAGGAGGTGGAGGGTTGAGATCCGAATGCCTCCAGGTATACTGACTCGTCCTCGGAAGGATTAAGGGAGGGCCAGTTCCCGCTCTGCTTAAGGAGTTCAAGGATGTCTGAGAAAGGGACATCCTCAGAGGAGGACCTCGGGGATCCCTCTGACTCATCCAAGTCAGTATGAGATGTAATAGACTCGGGGGAGTCTAGATGTTTCCTCTTACATGTCCTCTTACGTGGAGGTTCACCTGACGGATCAGGAGAAGCCTCGGAAGAGGAAGATATTCCCAATGGGGAAACCTGAGGCGTTGGATCTCTGGGTCCGGGAGCAAGAGAGTGGGAAGAGACGTCAGCAGGCACTGTAGTGGGAGGAGCTGATGGAACTGACCATTGACTACGCCCAGGGGCTAGTACACTCCTCATCACCTCGAAGGCTCCCCCATCAGAAAGACCAGAAGGTTCCCGCTCCGAAGAGATAGGAACTCCAGGCCTCACCGAGAGGGAAGGCTCCGAGGCAGATGTCGGGGCTGAGCTCACCAATGCCGAAGCCCCGAGAGGGAGAACGGGGTCAGACAAGGGTCCGATGCCACTCACCCCCTTGGAGCCGACGAGAGAGACCAGACACCTGGATCCCTCCAATGAAGGCCTCAAGGAGGAAATCGGAGTGGAGGACGATGGAGCCGAAAGGGGTGGTATCGGCTCCGAAGCTACAACAGTCACGGCTCCGAGGAGCTCTGGCTCCGAGCTCTGTAAGAGAGTCGAAGGAGGAATGTTAGGTGGATGTGAAATAGCTACCGTCTGTTGAGACGGGCTATGGAGCATTTGGGCCAATGCCTGAGACTTTAATAGTCTACTCACCACTCTCTCGAGGTCATGATCAGACAGCCTGGATGACCGAGAAGAATGGCTCCGATGGCTCCGCTCCGAGAGTAGGGGTGATCTCGGAACTGAATGTATCGATTCCAATGAGGGGGATCGAGATCTCTTTTTAGAGATAGGTGGAGCCGAAGGAGCCGAGGATACATCAGCTCCAGCCGGAGCCGACACTGAGTGTCCAGATCTGGCAGTATCGGCGCCGGATGGAGCCGATACTGTGACTTCTAAAATGGAAGGATCGGCTCCAGCCGGAGCCGATCTCGACACTGAAGAAGCAGAACCAGTAGCCGACGGCTTGGGACTTGCAGCCGAAGGCTTGACAGGTTTCGAGGGCTTCCCTGGAGCCGACTTAGTCGGGGAGCTCTCAGGCTTTAATAAGCCCCGCAATATTAATTTATTTCTGCGCTCCTGCAGGACTCTTGGGCTGAAGGCATGACAGATAGCACAAGAGTCCTGCAGGTGCAGAGGTCCCAGTCAGTAAACACAAGAAGTGTGACCGTCTGTCAGAGACATCTTCTGACAGCACGAGTCACACTTCTTGAAGCCTGAGACCTTTGTGTCCTTTGACATAGCTGTGTTGAGGAAACACAAGTGACAAGAAAAACACAGACAAACACACACAACTAACACCCAATCCAATAATCTAAACTAAACAGGGATACAACACACTCAAACACACACAAAAATCCCTGACAGGAAAAATTAGGAAAGGGGAAGGCCTAAGGCCTAACCTAGGGAAGGGGATAAATAACCCGAAAAAAAGGGAACACTAACGGGAATAAGGTTAAAATAAACGTTAAGGTTTACAAAACAACTAAGGTTATGAAAATTAAAAGGGGTGAGACTAAAAGTCTTATTATGAAGAAAACTTACCTAGAGCTGGTAAAAGAGGCACCTCGTAAGCAAAGCGGCGAACGAGATCTGGGTAGTCTCCGCCTTGCATCATGGGATATAGGGTTGCCTCGAGCTGGTAAAATTAGCTCTCGAGCTTAGCAAGTGCCGAGTCGGAGCCGAGGATCGGCTTCGAACCCATCCAGCAAGAATGAAGGCAAGATTGACAACTTAACATAGCAATTTAACCCAGAACTTTTCCAAACATAACTGAAACAATGTAATTGGACACCATTAAAAACTCTCCCTCTAAATGAAGCAGTGGAATACTTTAATTCCACATTCTTAGCCACTCTGGATCACCATGCTCCAACTCGCTCTATTAGAATCAAAGCTAAACCAGCCCCTTGTCTCACTAACAATACTAAACAAAAAATCCTACTTAGAAATGGGCAAAATGGCATACTACTAAGAATCTGATAGACCGCCAAACCTTTAGAGAACATAGAAACAGTACAAAAAAAGCCATCCTGCTAGATATAAAGAATTATTATCTCCAATTACAACAAACCTCTCTCAGGGAACCTAAAAAATTTTGGACTAGTATTAACAATCTTCTTTACCCAGGCCAATTGATCACACCCAACCCACTAGGCTCAAACCCTGAGAATCCCACACAAACAGCAAAATCCTTTAACTCTTTCTTCACAGATACCATCCAAACTCTAGCTAGCCACCTATCACCTGATATATCTAACCTGCCCACTTCTTCTACAAATCCACCCCCTCTATTTCGCCTACAAGTGTCTACTTCCTTCATTTCCTCCCTTCTCCAAAAGTTAAAACCTACCACCCCCTCAGCTGACAAACTCCCAGCAGATTTCTTGCAAAAAGGAGCTAAAGCCATTGCCTACCCTATTTCCATTCTGATAAATAGAACTATAAGCGAAGGAACTGTCCCATCAATCTGGAAATTTTCACATATCATCCCACTACATAAAGGAGGGAACTCCAATTACTTTTCCAACTTTCGTCCCATAGCTTAACTATCCCCTATTGCAAAAATTATGGAAAAATGCATCCACAATCAACTACTCAACCACCTTCTCCAGAACAACCTACTTGCTAACTGTCAACAAGGCTTCAGACCTTTCCACAGTACCACCACTGCCCTGCTATCATTCACAAACTGCATCAACAATCGCAACAATAATTGTCTTTCATCTGCAGTCTTCATTGACTTATCCAAAGCTTTTGACATGGTTAACCACCAACTACTCGTTCATACACTTAATTCTCTTTCACTTGATCCTCTATCTTTGAACTGGTTTACATCTTACCTTGATAATCGTCAGCAGGCTGTACTCTGGCAAAATAAACTATCTAATCACCTTCCTATCTCCCTCGGTGTCCCACAAGGCTCCATATTAGGCCCACTCTTATTTTCCATCTTCATTAATGACCTGCAAACAGCTATTCCATACTCCACCTGCATTCAATATGCAGATGACTCTACCATAATCTACTCAGCCACTTCTCAAACCGAACTTCAGTCTCTTACTCAAAAAGCATTCAACACTGTAGAACAATGGTTCTCTCATCGCTGCCTCCTTCTAAATCCCAAAAAAACTAAATTGCTACTCTTCACACCAACCCGAAAGTCCACCTCTTTACATTTTAATCTCACTTCTAACAACGGTACTCTTATCTCTCCTGACCCTACCACTAAACTGTTAGGAATAACAATAGACAACAATCTAAACTTTGATACTCACATAAACACTACAATAAAGTTAGTTAACAAAAAACTGGGATCCCTTTACAGAATTAAACCCTATCTTACACCAGGGGCTAGGTCTGCTATAGCCAGAACTCATCTAATATCCACTCTGCTTTACGCCTCTCCCATTTATACCAATCTCTCTAAAAACAACCTCAAGAAACTAACAACTTCCTATAATAATATTGCTAGATTTGCTACAGGCTCTCCTTTCAGAACCCATCACTGTCTAAATCTTAAACAATTAAACTGGCTTGAATTTCTTAACCAGCTTCAATTTCACCAGCTTACAATAGCCCATAAGACCCTGTATCAACTTAGCAATACTCCAATACTCTCTAGCCTCATTACACCTTATAATAATCTCAAAAATTTATGCTCCTCAAACAAACTACTGATTAATACTACTAAACCCAACAACTCAGCAGGTGACTCCTTGTTCTCTTACTCTGTAGGAAAACTATGGAATAAACTCCCCTCTGAAATCACATCTCAGACTTCTCTCTCACTTTTTAAAAGGAATCTAAAACTATATCTCAATAATCACTGGCTATGCACCTGTACTAACCCTGACTATATCTTCTCCTATTCACTTATCTCACCCCATCCTATAGTAACTACCTTTTATATATCAATAAACTATATTATTGCATATAACATATATGTATATATGTATAATGTATCTCTGTACCTTACAAAATGACCATGGTAATTCTAATTTGTACTATTTGTAAAAAAAAAAAAAAAAAAAAAAAAAAAACTTTTTTTGGATAATTCTGTTCTTTCAATATCTGTATAACTTCTATTTTTTAACTTTGTATAAACTCTGTACAATTTCGTGGAGCTTTTCTCCCCGGGCCTCTATTGAAAATGGACATGTCTCCAGCTAGACAACAAATGTAAAATAAAATAAATAAATAAATAAATATGAACTGAGTAGAAGATAACGTGGCTGCAGAATGTGTGGTTGCGATAATACATAATAACATGGTTGTGATAATACTTAAGTACTATTATTTTTTACGTATGTTACTATATGTAAAGCAGGAGGGACTTCAGAGTCCAACCATATGCTCATAAGAGATATTAATTAGCTTCAGTATAATAATAGTCATGCACCCCGCATAACAGAATATGGTTAGTTTATAAACATATTAACAGTTATTTCAGTCCAAGACAGACCTCGATGCTTTGCCAGAGATGGCCTGCATCTGTCACCCCTGGGCTTCCAGATACTTGCCAAGGCTCTTGCCATCCCTATAGTGCCTTTTTTAGGTGGTGTTCACAACACCAAAATACCACCGTAACAGCTACAAATAAATGCAATTTGAGGGTCATGCTGTTCAATGCTAGAAGTCTAAATCTCAAAATGCAGGTGCTCGAAGCACTCCTTAAAATGGAGGACATCGACATTTGTGCTGTAACAGAGACCTGGTTTAAGGCAGCAGAAAGCATCCCTGCACTACCAGGCTATAACTCATTCCACACCTTTCGGTTCCAGAACTTGGACCGAAGCTCCAAAAGCAGTGGTGTTTCCATATTCATAAAGGATGCGCACATCTCCAGACTGGTAGTCCAACATAATGCATCAGAGATACTTCAGCTGCAGCTAACATTGGGTAAGGCAGCAATTCAGGTTGCCGCCTGCTACAGGTCCCCAACCATGTCCCAAGACTCACACTCCACGTTCCAAAGCACCCTGGAGAATATTAGGGTCTATTCTAACACTCTCATACTGGGTGAGTTCAAACACCCCTCCATTAACTGGGAAAACTATTCGTGTACCAATACAATTGCCCAATGTTTCTTGGAATTCATTAATTCCAATGCCCTGGACCAGCTCATTCTTACCCACACTAGAGGTAGCAACATCCTTGATGTGGTCATTACTAATATAGGCGACTGTTGCTCTACACCAATAGTCAACTCCTCCTACAAACTAATCACCTTGGAAATCCACATCCCTCCTACCCCCCCCCCCCCGCAAAGGTAACCACCATAAAAAACCTCTCTGAAGCTAACTTTGGGCTTCTAAAAACAAAGGTGGCTAACTTCACAGCACTCATGCAAATGGAGAATAGTTGCATGATCACCGAATCATACACCAATGCACTGTACGAACACGTACACAAATGCATGGATCTCGCCATACCCAATAGAACCAAGATGCTCTCCTCCAAAAAAAGGAAGCCAACCTGGTGGTCCCCTGCCATAAACAAACTCTACAACAGAAGGAGGAAACTGATGTGGAATAAGGTGCAGTCCCAAGACTGGAAAAACTTCCTTATCAGCCTCAACAGAAAGTTGAGATCCCTCATCAAATACCCTAAAGCCAGCTATGAAAACAGAATTGCAGCAGATAGTAAAGACAACCACAAGGCCTTCTACAGTTATGTAAAGAATCTCCACGGCAATACCCAGATTTGCTCAATGGTACCGCGTATACCGAGCCAACAGATATTGCAATATACTGGCCGACAGATTCAGTGCAAACATTACCCCTCTCTCCCCCACCAAAGGACCAATCACAATACCAGTAGATTGCCAGGCACCCAGTATTACTGCTGCACAGGTTAAAACAGCACTGTTCAAGGCCAAGAATACAGCTTGTATGGCACCTGACAATATCCCTGGCTGTGTTCTACATGAACTACAGAGTGAACTGGCACCACACCTGTGTGCCCTATTCAATCACAGCTGCACCTCAGGCTTTGTCCCTACTGAATGGTGCACTGCTACAGTCATCCCTCTTCACAAAGGAGGAGTGACTACAGACCATTGGAACTATCGCCCTATTAGCCTGACGAGTCTGATATGCAATGCTATGGAACACATCATCATGGACCTAACAAACAAGGATATAGGGATTCCCCAAACTCTAGATCCCACACAGTTTGGTTTTGTAAAGGGTAGATCATGCCTGCTCAACCTGGTCAACTTCTTTGAGTCAGTCACCAGAGCTGTGGATGAAGGCAAAGTGGTTCATACAGCTTACCTTGATCTGGCCAAGGCCTTTTGATACCATTCCCCACTCAGGAATCATAGAAAAACTCACTAAGCTAGGCATCAACCCCTATATCACTAGCTGGGTTGCAAACTGGCTCACAGAACCCACAGTGTGAAAGTAGCTTACTCCAAGTCAGACTGCCAACCTGTCACGAGTGGCGTCCCACAGGGTTCAGTCCTGGATCCTCTTCTGTTTGGTACGTAATTCTCTGAAGTCCAGGCCAACATGAAGGGACTTTGGCTGACAAAGTTTGCAGATGATTGCAAGTTGGGAGCTATTATTAACTCCCCAAGTGATGCTGACATCCTACAGAAAGGCCTCACTGAGACCAACGACTGGTGTCAGAACCATGGCCTTAAGTTCAATGCCAAAAAATGTGTCGTCATCCCCTTTGGGAAAAACCTGGTTCCCATGAATTACCACATCGGTGGTAGTACACTGAACACAGAAGGAGTAATAAGAGATCTGGGAGTACAGGTTGACAGCAACCTTTCTTTTGACCACCACATTGCCACTGTGGTCAGAAAGTCCTTTTATGTGGCACATCTCATTACTAAGGGTTTTGCATCCAGGAAGTAAGAGGTCGTTGTCACCTTCTACTCTTCCCTCATTAGGTCAATCATCGAGTACAATGCCCCATTTGGCATGTACCTCACTAGATACCTGCAACAACTGGAGAGGCCGCAAAAGCCTCACAAAGAGGATCCTAGATCTTAAACACTTGTCCTATATGGACAGACTCAAAAAAAAAAAGAAGTTATGTCTTACCATAGCGTTATACATCTGTGTTGTTGATCTTCGTTCATTCATTACTGATGGGTTATCGGTTCCATCCTCGGAACTGAGCTGGGCAATATCAAGCTCACATCAGCCAAAAACTCTCGAGCCAAGGTTCTACCCAGAATGCTCTGCTCCATGTTACCTCAGATCGAGTTTGCAAGTTGATAGATAAAAGCAGAGGCTACTTCTGGTTATACCAGGCATACAATAAAGGAGTACATGCAATCAACAAGGAACCTCCAGATGGGGGAGAGAGGGTGGGAAGTAATGAATGAACAAAGATCAACAACTCAGATGGAACGCTATGGTAAGACATAACTTTTTTATTTGATGTTGTTAATCTTCGTTCATTCCTTACTGATGGGACAGAGTCCCCAGCTACCTGTATCCCTGGGTGGCCCTCATGGAAGGACATTCCTGAGCACCATGCAGTCAAAGGAAGCTCTGTCTCTGGAGGTCAAGTCCAATTTGTAATGAAGAATAAAGGTATGAGGTTTGGCCCAAGTTGCAGCTGAGCAAATATCATTGAGGGAAGCCTTACCATGGAAAACTGCTGAAGTTGCCATAGATCTTGTAGAATGAGCTTTCACTCTATGAAGCAAGGTGAGATTGCTTTTGTTGTAGATAAAGGTAATACAATTTCTTAACCATGAAGCCAATGTTACTTTTGATACAGGATGACCTCGTCTAGGTCCAGAAAAAGCCAAAAACAGTTGGTATGATTTACGGGTAGATTTTGTTCTGTCCAGATAAAATCTTATTTGCCTATGAACATCCAAGGAGTGCAGTCAATACTCTCCCTTGTTAGAATGGTTAGGAAAGAACACGGGAAGTTCAGAAGACTGGTTGATAGACCGCTCTGACACCACTTTTGGTAAAAAGGAAGAATTAGTTCTCAGTGATACCTATCCTTATGGAAGATAAGATAGGGAGGTTTGATGCATAAGGCTTAAAGTTCTGACAAGCATCTGACCGATGTGATTGCAATCAGAAACAAAGTTTTCTAAGAGAGATATTTTGCATCACATGAAGACGCAGGTTCAAAGGGGGGAGATGTTTGAGCTTGCAGAACCAATTCTAAATCCCAAGGTTGTGCGGGTTCTCTAAAGAAAGGTTTTAGGTGGATAACTGCGTTCAAGAAAGTTTTACAGAGTCTATGTGACATAAGTGAAGAATCTTGAAAACCAATGTGGAAATTTGAAATGGCAGCTAAATGGACACGAATAGTAGAGGCAGACACCCCAGAGTGGAAAAGATGTGATAAGTAATCCAGTACCACCGAAACTGGGGCTGACAAGGGGTCTAATTGTTTATTCGCTGCCCATAGAGGGAACCTTTTCCATTTACTAAGGTAGATTAGTCTGGTGGACGATTTATGAGAAGCAATAAGAATATTGCGCACAGCGGACGTGAGGTTTTCATGCCTGGCAATTATTGGAAGTGGAGAAACCAAGCTGTCAGCTTCAGGGTTGCTAGATTGGGGTGAATCAGACCCTGCAGATGGGAGATCAATGTTGGGGATGGATTGAGGATCCACGGTTGATCTAGCAGGTGAGGCCAGAGGAAGGGAAACCAGACTTGTCGAGGCCAATATGGAGCAATGAGGATCACTTTGCTCTTCAACTCTTGTACTTTTTTCAGAAATTGGGAGATGAGGGGAAGAGGAGGATAAGCATAAAGTAGACCCGAGGGCCAAGCATGGACTAGAGCATCTCTCTGTGACTGTTCCCAAGGGGGGATTAGGGCAAAATAGTTGCTGCACTTGTAGTTGGTTGGGGAGGCAAATAGGTCACAGCAAGGCTGGCCCTAGCGGTTGAAAATTTTTGCCACTATTAAAGGATTGAGGGACCACTTGTGAGATTGCAGAATGTACCTGCTCAGTTTGTCTACTATCATGTTGGAGCTCCCAGGAATGTGCATTGCAATTCGAAAGTGGTTGGAAGCTATCACCCATTGCCATATTCTCAAGGCCTCTCAGCATAATGGGTAAGATCTGGTGCCCCCTTGTTTATCAGACCACTGACATGTTGTCTGATTGGATCACAATAGTCCCTGATGGAAGGATGGAATGAAATGCTTGCAACACTAGTAGCACCGCCCTCAGTTCCAGGACATTGATATGCAAAAGGGCTTCTGTCTCCATCCAGATGCCTTTGGACCGAGTTTCCCTGACATAGCCCCCCCACCCCATCATGGAGGTGTCTGTGGTCACTGTGGCTGTCGGTTGATGGGGGTTGAAGGGGCGAGACCATTGTTGGGGATTTTGAGATGTCCACCAGAGTAAATCTTGCTTGCATCTCTGAGTTACACTTATCTGAAAAGACAAAGGATGTTGTAGAGGGTACCACTGAGTGAGAAGTAGCAACTGAAGCAGCCTCATGTGGAACATGGCTAGAGGAACAATGGTGATCGAGGCTGTCATTGACCCCAAGAGTTGGAGTATAGATTGAGCGGGAGATTTGTGGTGACAAAGCAGTGGTTGAACCTGCTGCCTTACTCTGAAGCCTGTGGTCCAGAAGGGATGCTGTGCAATTTCTCGTGTCCAACAATACCCCTATACATTCCAAAGACTGAGTTGGGGTCATGTTGGATTTCTCCCAGTTTATAGTGATTCCCAGGCTTTGAGCTGTTAGGAGAGTGTAGTGCAGGGCTTCTTCCAGTAGACACTTGGTGGAGGCAGTGAGGAGCCAGTCGTCTAGATATGGAAATGCCTGGAATCCTTGAAGTTGCAAGTGAGGAATAACCACTGCCATGCATTTGGTGAACACTCTGCGGGCTGTAGAGAGGCAGAGCTCGAAATTGGTAGTGAATGGCTCTTATACGGACGTGGAGGTATCATCTTGAGCATTTGTCCATTTTTATGTGGTAATATCCATCTTGAAGATCTACAGAGCACATCCAATCATCTTATTCCAGAAGAGGAAGGCTAGACTGAATCGTGACCATCTGGAATTTCTGTTTTTACAAATTTGTTCAGTCTTCTGTGTGGATTCATACATGAATGGGGTGTGCCTTCGTTGAAGGTTATGAGTCAGGGCTGGTAACCCGGTACGTAAAAATCCACTACCAATCATTAGCGGACCGGAGTTCCGCTGTGGCGACCCCTAACCGGGAAAAAGCCGAAAGACACAAACAAACAAAACAAATTTGTTCAGTGTGCTGAGATTCAGAATTTGTCTCCAGTCCCCTGTCTTTTTTGGCACTAGAAAGAACCTTGTGTAAAAAACGGATCCTATTTGGTCTGGGAGGACCATCTGTATGACTCTTTTTTGTAGCAGCTTACGAATTTCGTATGCTGCTGCTTCCCTTTGACTGGGTGGAATGTCAGGTAATACTCTGGATGAGATTGGACAAAGATGTAAGAGGATGCGATAGCCTCTGGATATTATCTGCTGTACCCAAGAGTCAGTGGTTATATTTTGCCAGGCAGCAGGGTACAAGGAAAAACGACCCCTGACCGCTTCCAGAGGTGAGCAGTTGAGCAACGCTTCAGGAGCGCTGACAGGGTTGGCCAGAGAAGGAATCTCTGGAACCCAGGTTTCGCGGACCTCCTCTGCCCCAAAAAGGGCATCTTCCATTGCAGTTTCCCCCTCTGCCTCTAGGCGATAACTCGGCACATGCATCCCAGAAAGAGCCCTGTGATTTCCTGTGCCACATCTTTCCGCTCTTCTGATTTCTGGAGTAGAACCGCTGAGGAGTGTAGTGTCTGACACCAATGGCAGACAGGGTTTCACCATCTTGTTCGCACCTTGCCAGCGTATCTTTCACTTTAGGGCCAAACAAAGAAGCGGCCTCGATGGGGGCATTCATGAAGGAAGCCTTAAAGGAGTCTGCAAAGTCACAAAGGCACATCCAGGCATGTCATCTGGTGACTATACCCATGCCTGCCGCTCTAACCACCCCTTCCATTGTGTGAAAAATAAGACACATGGAAGAGTTGGAAATGGACTCTAGGGTGGCTATCTCAGAAGCCACGTTGTCACTGACCTCGTCAGAAACAGCTCCTGCCAAGGTTTCAGAGAGATGGTTGATAAGATCCCTCTGAAGCCGGGTAAAGTGTGCCAAATTGTTCAAAGACCTTATGGCGAAGGTCGATGAAGCAAACACATGCTTCCCTAGTCTGTCGATCGCCCGGGACTCCGTGTTGGGTGGATGGACAGTTTGGCTCTCTTCTGCCAAATCCTTCTTAGTTGCAGCTGCCACCACCACAGCATCTACTGGAAGACCTCATGACCAGCTGGGGGTGATAATATTTTATCCAGTCTCCTTGGTATCACTTCCAGGGTGTCAGGAGCCTTCCATGTGCACTGGATGAGCTCATTGGCAGGCGGGGTGACCCAGGAGGTAGGAGGCCGGGCATGAAAGGCCTGCAGGAAGACGGATTCCTCAGATGGATTAGAGGACTTCCAGTTACCCCTCTGTCTAAGGATCTCGAGGATGTCACCAAAGGACACCTTTTCAGAGGGTGATCATGGGGACCCTTCCCCGTCATCAAAATCCGTATCTTCAGTCAATGACTCCTCAGTGGAGTCCATGTGCTTCCTCTTGCATGATGTTTTGCAGGATACTTCCTCAGTGGGAGGTTCTGGGGAAGACTGCAAAGAGGGAGTCTCCTGAGGAGGAGAAACCTGAGGCCCTTCTGCCCGATGTCCAGTGGTTGTGGCTTGTGACATTTGTGGCACAGAGGGGGGAGAGGACTCCGACATTGTGGGATTTACCAGTGGAGGCAAGCACCCGCTCCATGGCCTGGAAGGCCAATCTACCCAAGGAGGGATGGGAGCCTGGAACAGAGCACAACAACCTCAGAACCAGGGTCACACCCCACCCCGACGAGCCCATCCCCAGACCAGAAGTCTCAAGAGGACGTGAACCATGAAAAAGAGAGGATCCCTGGAAGTGCCATAGAAAAAATTGGCGTGGAACCAGGAATGCCCTCCCCCATGGCACAGCCACTGGCCTGAGAACAGCCCGATGCCCAGTGCACCGAGGGCCACAAGCATGACTCCGGTTCCAAAGTGAGATCCACTACTGCAGTCGGAGGAAGGGAAGCTGCTGTCAGAATAATAGGCTTTGAAACTTGGGTTGAAGTCGGAGAAGTGTACGTTGGAGTTTGAGGAGATATACGTAAACCTGAAGGAGGGAACATGGACTTCGATGGGTGAGAGAGACCTCTGACTACAAGAAAGTGGTCAACAAGCCGCAACACATCTTGTTCAGAAAGACTCTTGGTTGACCTCATGGAGAAAGCTGATGGTGATTCTGGCCTTTCTAGAAAAGGACTATATTGCCAGCAAATGGATCCAATGAAGGAAAATACTTGGCCCTTGCTAAATCAATAGGGGCAGAGCCCGGAACCAAGGATGCCTGCACCGAAAAAAATGGTGTGGAAGTAGTCTTTGCTGATGCCATCAGCACCATAGTAGTTGAAGGTGTCTGCACATTAAAGGCAAAAGTATGCCCCGATGGGTACACAGCAGTTGAGGAAAGTGCATGCACTAGTAACAAGGACGGTGACGAGAAGGACTGCACCGAGGAACATGTTGGTGCTGAAAATGTCTGCACCATGGAGCACAGAAAAGTCATACTCAGAGCTAAAGGGGATTGTACCAATGGTGCCGAAGGGCACTGTACCTGCATGGAGGCTGCCGGTAAGGGCTGCAAAGGAACTGTTGGAGATGTAATTGTCTGCACTGGGAACTCTAGTGCTGGTGTCAATAAGGAAGACATGGCTGCAGCCAGAACCATTTGGGTCAGTGCTGAGCCTGGAGCCAAGAGTGTCACAGGTGGCAGCGCCAAAGTAGTAATCAATTTTACCTTCTTATGAGTTGACTCCTTACAGTCTCCAGAAGGAGAAGAGGGGAACGACTTTAATGATGAAGAGGAAGAATGCCTCTTACGGGGTTTAACAGGAGGGGGTGAGCCCTCTGACCCAAAAATAGCCTCAAAGAAAGGAGACTTCAGAAGACCTTTCAAAATTAACTTATTCTTTCTCTCGTTAAGAGTCCTGGTAGAAACATTTTTACAAATCCCACATGGGGGATCCACAGTAAGGTAGGAGACATTCAGACAGTAGACACATAAGTCATGGCCATTGGAAAGGGGTAACTTACAGCCGCAATCCTTACACTGCTTGAAACCAATGCTACTTTTCTTATCTGACATAATGATGTGGAGAAGAAGAACAGTACCAAAAAGAAGAGGAAAGGCTACCCAAAATGGGTAAGAAGACAAAAGGAAGGATTACCAACAGTGGTAATGAAGAATTATCTCAAAGGTAAGAAAAGGGGAAATAAAAGTAAAAGACTAAAAGGAGAGAGTCTAAAGTATATGATAGGGTAGGAAATAATAGTAGAAATCTATTTGAAAATATTTAAAGTAAGAACAATGTATAAAACGTTTAAAAATTAGACACTTAGCTGAGAGAGTGGCTTGACACGGCTGTACAGCAACGCAGCAAACAAGATCAGAGGTAACAGGGAGCAGAGCATTCTGAGTAGGACCTTGGCTCAAGAGTTTTTGGCTGACGTGAGCTTGATATTGGCCGGAACCGATAATCTATCAGTAAGGAATGAACAAAGATTAACAACATTAGATCTCCAACTATTCTCTGTCTCATATTGCCTACTTAGAGGTGATCTCCGTTTGACTTACAAATCCATGTCTGACCCGGCTCTGTTAGAAATGCTACATCTAAAGAAATCCCAATCCCTCCACACCACATGCTCCAGAGACCTCAACCTCATTACCACAATCAACAGAATAAGCTGGAAGGACAGGTTCATAACCCAGAGACTGCCCATGGCATGGAATATACTTCCCATACATGTCAAACAGAGCACCTCACTGGCCCTCTTCAAGAGAAATCTTGATGAGTGGATGGGAAATAGAAAATTCACCCCGGGGTTCACTCCAGTGGCTCTACTTGACAGAAGCACTGGTAACTAAGGTCGGTTGGCATGATGCCAGGGTAATCCTATCGGCTAGGCTTGTAAAGGCTCCAGGGCCATTAGCCTAGTACACACCTATGAACTTATGAACCTATATGAACCTATAAGAGAAAATGAAGGCAGTATTTAGTAATGTAAACAGTAGTTTAATGACAAAGGTTACAGTAGTCATTTTTGGATGTATTGAGAGGTTTTGTTTGTGACAGTGATGGGAGATCATATAATATAAACATCAAAATATGAAGACAGGTGACAGGCTGAATACAGTTTTTGCTCCCAACTTCAAAGAAAATAAGTCTGAAGTTATATTTATAACAACATATATTGTTGCCAGTAAGTATGTACAAGGGGTTAAGTACCTGAGAGTATTGCATTCCAATTCAACAGTAGCATACCTTATAGACAGATAATAAGCCTATATCTATCTATCTATCTATATATATATATATATATATATATATATATATAAATATATATATATATATATATATATATATATATATATATATATATATATATATATACATATGATGAGTTGAAAGAGTTTTGTATGAAAGCCACACATATGTTATGCTTGCAATAATTGCAATTTTATTTCTGTTACACTTGGTTTTGTGCATCCTGAAAATAGGATAAGGCATTTTAATAACTTGTATTGTGATTACAAAATCAAAAGAACAGTATAAGTTGCTTTGTGTAAATTTTGCTATTTGTTCTATGTTGGTAAAACATAAAAAGTTTTTACATTCCTCTGTAACATAATAATTCAGAGATAAAAACTGAAACATGATAAATGCTTTTTGCAAATATGCTACGTAGGTGAAGCACAATGTCTATTTTGTGTTTCAGATCCCACAAACTTTATTAAGATTCCCTTTGGGTGGAGATTTTAGTAACAATATAATGCATTGTTACCATTTGGAAAATTAAGTTAGTTGCCTGACAAGGGAAAGGGTTACATGACAAATTTATTACAAAACTATTGCTAAGAGGTAGACCATCTAACAAAATTGGTATAAGAAGTTTTTTAAGAGTTGTGATTGGGTCCATTTTTATGGCTTGTTATATAAAGGTACGTCATTTTTATTTCATTGTTTCACATTGTTTAGCTTTACAAAACAGCATAGTGTTTTTCTTAAAAGAATGTATATTTCATCATTTTTAATAAGAAGTGCATTTCAAGAGGGCAGAGGAGATTAGGAACTGATCATCAGGCTGGTTTTGAGACAGCAGTACTGTACGATTTACACTGGACTGTGGTGGGGAAATGACAGCTGATTCACATAATGGAACTCAATTTATTGGTCTGCCTATGTCTCTATCCTCATGTATAGTACATGTTTTGGGTAGTGACAAAAAAGATTAGCTCACTGATAAAGGCATTAGAAATGACATTATTTTGAAGGGTAGCTGGGTTCACTATACATGATGGAATGAGAAGCCTGGCAATTTGACAGGACTTCAGAGTACAGCCACTGCTGCTCCACATTGAAAGGAGTCAGTTAAGGTGGTTTGATGTTCCCTGGATGCCTCCCAGAGAAGATCTACTAGGCACAATCCACTGGAATGAGGGTCCAAGACATACCCTGGAAAGTTTGGAAGGATTACACCTCTCATCTTGCCTCTGCCTGGGAATACCGGAGGATTCCACAGGATAAATTGAACACTGTTGCTGGGGATAGGGAGGTTTAATCTATCCTGTTCAGCTAACTATCACTGCTATCCTCACCATTAGAGGAGGCTATAAAGAAATACTGTCTAGTTAGTCAGCCTTATACTGGCTAAATGGGTATCTGGTGGCATAATCTAGAATAACAAATGCATACTGCTGTTCACTAATTAACTTGGATAATGGCCATTTCAGGTCTACAGCTATCATTTCACACAGAGGTTTGACCACAGGAATAGCTACTAGCAGCAGCCTAGACGTTTCTGAGGTGTCTTTTGATATTTCAGGCATGAGGTGTACCACTGTTACGCTGCTGCTGTATATAACCCTGGCCAAAAGAATCTATCCTGCATTTCTTCCTTTGTCTTTTCCATCACAAGATGGCCACCCAGTGTATGCTTATATACTAGTTTCAACACCAGTAACACTTCAACCATATCTCTTCTTTTAGTCACTTGATATGTTAAGTTGTTGGCTGTCACAGAATAAGGTAAGCTTTGGTTATTATCTAATGACTTAGGTACACCATCAGTTAGATACACATTCACTTCTTCTTCTTCTTCACATTCACTTCAGCTTCTGAAAATGTAGGATCTTCTCAGTGAGCATTCCTGAAGCTGGGTTACTTTACCAGAAAGAAATGAACACAAGCTCCATTTCCTCTGACTCCTCATCATGACGCAGTCCCAGCCCTTCCCCCAGATAACTTTCTTCCAGTACCTGTGGCTGTTTTTACTCTCTTTAGTGGATTAGGACACATTTTCAAATTGGGAGGACACATTTTCTCATCTGCCCATTCTTTAATTCTTGTTCATTAATCAGATGCCAGGAGTCTCCACTATTATGTGCCCTTAAAGTAAGGAACTTTTTTATTATCATTTTGTGTATCATTCTGGGTATTATTCTAGGAATAAAGCTGAACAGTTCAGACATTCCCATATTGAGTATTAAATGTGCATCTGGAAGAAAGAGTTTCCTGTCTCTAATTACACAGGTTACAGTTAATTTGTTTCTATATTCAAATAAGTTGTTGCTAACAAGCTCACTTGGAGAGTTAGGTTACTATATTAACAGTCTAAATAAACCTGTACAGCTACGCTAATTATAAACATTTTGAGCTTTAGAAGTGACATATGATCACAGCATCCAGTATGACATTATATCCAACAGTATAAACACTACAATTTGTCTAATAACATTTCTCACTTCCATAAAGAGATCTGTCCATTCTATTTATAATGTAGTCCAAAGGTCATCTTACAAAGGGGAGTACCTTTATAAATGTACCTTTTTACTTATAACAGCTGAGAGGCAGACACTTTGTCACGTACAAGAGCTGTTTTAGTGTAGACTTACCCACTGGTAGCCAGGTTTTCTTTACTGAGTATCTTTACCCTTAAAAAGTAGAGTCTTATCAATTCTTGTGGTAAGACACTTTGGAGCAGATAATTCTGAGTGTCTCATCTGTTCCACTAGAAAAAAATATCTCTTCACAAGTATAAATGAGTCCTTCAAGGTTGTAAGAATGATCTGACTCACCCATTTTAGACCACCCTGGGTAAATATTGTGGAACTGTTTTTGCGACTATGAGCTTCACTACTCAACCAACCACAGGAGTCCACTTTTGTAGCAATTTCTAGGTCAGAGCTCACTATGTAACGGTGGTGGAAGTGACTTCATAGATACCTAATGATAGTTATTGTCAGTGACAGGTAGTGGTCCTTGTGTGCATTCTTGAGGTTCTCTTTTGATAACTCCTTTTGGCTATTCATTTAAAGATTAACAGGAATGATTCAACACTGTCAGCACAATTTTTTACAGGAAATGCCAGGTCCATATTGTGCTTGGATTCACAGGATTAGAGTAGGGACAGTCATTGAATATGATCAACAGAAATAAAAATAGTTTTGTACTCACTATAACGTTTCATCTGTATTGTCCATTTCATTTTTTCCTCACATATGGGTTCGGATCGGGTCCTTCTGATCCACCTTGGCCACTGCAATAGCTCGTGGCAACCAAAAAGCTTTTGAGCTCCCTACCCTACCCACAATGCAACTCTCCCATTCACTTCAGATCTTGTTTACTGATAAAAATAGCAAAATAATAGGTTAGAGAAACCCCTTGAACAAGAGAAAGATCATTCCTGGTGTTCAAGATTAGCCAATTATCAAATTTGGGTCAGCTCGCTCATCTAAAAAAAGGGAAGGGACATGGGTATGGAAGGTGGGTTGTGGAGGAAAAAAATGAAAATGGACAACACAGATGGAATGCTATGGTGAGCACATAACTATTGTATCCGATGTTGGCAATTTTCATTTTATCCTCACATATGAGATGGAGCCCCCAGTTACATTTCTCCTGGGTGGTCTTATGGAATGATATTCTTCAGAACCATTGAACCAAAGGAGGCCCTAACCCTAGAGACCAAATCCAATTTGTACTGAGTAATGAAGGTATGAGGGGTAGCCCAGGTGGCTGCTGTGCAAGTATCAGTTGATCTGATGGAATCCACCATGAAAGATCCTTCTTGCAAGTGTTCATGATTCTTATCTGGGCTGACATGGGCTGGCAAAGGATTGACCACTGTACTGCAAGCAGCCACTGTAAGATTATCATGTGGAATCTTGCTAGCGGAACTAGTATTATTGCTGCTGCCACAGAACCTATGGCTTGAAGTACCTTTTGAGCAGATTCCCTTGAATTGTGTAGTAACTTTCTTACCTGATCTCTTATGGTTATCATTCTCGATAATGGGAGACATGCTACCATCTTGATAGTGTTTATGTTTGTGCCTACAAAATCTAATTCTTGAGAGGAGTCTAGATGTGACTTCTTGTAATTTAATGTGATCCCTAATAAATAACACATCTAAAGAACCATGTATTTTGCTTGTAGCTGTAGATACCTGGTTGGGGCAGTAATGAGCCAGTCATCTAAATATAGATACATACAGAGTCCTTGCTGCCTCAAGTGAGCTGCCACTACTGCTATATATTTGGTGAACACTCTGGGGGGCTGTAGTAAGGCCAAATGGCAGTACTCTGAATTGATAGTGACGGGCTCCCAGTTGGAAGCATATATGACTTCTGGATCACCTGTCCATCTTTATGTGGTAGTATGGATCCTGAAGCTCTATTGAGCACATTTAATAATCCTTTTCCAAGAATGGAAGAATGGACTGAACTATGACCATCTGGAACTTGCTTTGTTGACCTGACTTGTTTAATCTGCTGAGATCTAAAACTGACCTCCAGTCCACTGTCTTTTTTGGTACCAAAAAGAACCTTGAGTAAGTACTGACTCCTCTCTGGTCTAGGGGCACTTCCTGGATGACTTTTTAGCAGCCTTTGAATCTGAACGGCTGCTTGCTGTCACTGATTGGGTGGAACATCAGGGAGGTTTTTTTTTTTTTGGCGTGGTGGACAGGAAAAGGGGCTAAGGTATCCTCTGGATATGATCCTCTACTCCCATTTCTCATTTGTTATGTTTAGCCAGGCTCTCAGGTGCAGGGGTCGTCAACCCATGACTGCCTCTTGAAAACAGCAATTCAGCCTCTTTTCAGGAGTGCTAAAAAGGTTTCCTGAAGAATGTATCTCTGGACCCTTGATGGTGCTGAGCTCCTCTGCAGTGAGGGCAGCATTTTCCATCATTGTTCCCCCCCTTTTCCCTGGGGGAACTTTCTCCACATGCATGAGGAAAAGCCCTTTGTGATTTTCTGAAAAAAATTTTTCTACTGCTTCTCTGATTTTTTGAGTATGGTCTCCGAGGACTGTAAAAATGAACGCCCATGGTAGAAAGGGTCTTCCCATCCTTCTTGCAACTGGACAGAGTATCTCTGACTTTTGGGCTGAATAGGGAAGTGCAGTCAAATGGAGCTTGATGAAAGAAGACTTAAAGGGCTCAGTAAAGTTGCATAAGCGCATCCAGGTGTGCCTCCTCATAGAGATGCCTGAACCCACAGCCCCAATCATCCCTTTGGCTACATGTGAAATTAGCCTCATGGAGGAGTTAGCAATAGCATACAGGGTGGCTAGCTAAGAGGTGACTGAATCCTGTACCTTTTCAGACATAGCTCCTGAGAGGGTATCTGATAGCTCCTTGATCAGATCCATCTGCAATGTGGTAAAATGGGAAAGATAATTCAGGGACCTCAAGACAAAGGTCGCTGAAGAGAAGACATACTTCCCACATCTGTACATCATCCTAGAATCCCTATTAGGAGGATGAATAATAGAACTTTCTTCAGTAAGTTATATTTTCATGGCAGCCGCCATGACCATGGCATCTACTGAGACACCTTTTGACCAAAATTGTTTATCCTCCGGTGCAGTTATTATTCCATTCAGTCTCACAGGAGTAGGTTCATTGGAATCTGGAGCCTCTCACGTCCGCTGAGAGATCAAATAAATGAGCTCATTGGCAGGTGGAGTCACCCAGACGGTAGATGGACAGGATCCAAAAGCCACCAGGTACACTGACTCCTCCAATGAGGGATTTTTGAGCTTCCAACCACCTCTCTATTTCAGGATCTCTAGGATGTCCCCAAACGAAACATCTTCTGGAGGTGACAATAGGGATCCCTCACCATCACCGAGGTCATTGTCTTTGGTGATGGATTCCTCCTTGGAGTCTAGGTGTTTCCTCTTACACTTCCTCTTCTGAGGAACCTCCTCTGTAAGGTGCTTTGAGGAGGTATCAGAAGAGGACTGGGAACCCATGTGGGTAGCCTGGGGCTTCTGGATCCGCTGTCCCTGTGGAAGGTCTGGTCGAGACACTGGGCACAAGAACTGCAAGGTGGAAGACTGCAGATCTGATTAGGTAGATACTGTCTGTGCTGCTGAGGCAGACATGGCCCTCTCCAGAGCCTCAAAAGACAACTGCCCCTGAGAAGCGAGGGGTCCCTAATCCAATAAGTGGGGCCCTCGGATCCTGGCTCCCTCAAACTCAGATGACAGTGTCACTGAGGCCAGAGCTGAGGCCAGACTGATCTGAGCCGAGGCTCCAAGACAGAGGGAAAGCTCTGAAAGCTATGAAGTTGAACCCACTATCCCAGACTCGACTGGGCCGCCATGAGCCCGAGAGCTCCCCAGCTCAGACTGTGCTGAGAAACTCAGAGCAGAGGTCTGAACTGAGGAAGGAAAGGTCCTTAGCTCTGATGCAGACAATACCGGATGGATCAAATCCAAAGACTCAAACTTCAAGGGAAGTCAGTGGAGGATTATGAAGAGGGGATGATGAAATTCAAAACTCCTGACCCTTAAGGATAGGACCCTAAGGGGCCCTTGCAATACCTTGCGGTCAAAGAATCTTCTTGACCATTGTCTCTATGTCATTTTCCTTGAGGCTTCTAGTTGAGCAAGTGGACAATGCCAATGGTGATTTCAATCTTTTTATGAAAGAAGGAACTCTAGATGGCACTGGGTTGACAGAAGGAGAGTACCGAGTCCTAGGTAAGAACTTAATAAGTTTTAAAGGGCTCCCCATAGGATACAACAACAACCGATCTGCTCTATCTTTAAGAGCCAAGAGACTCAGATCCAAAGAGGTTGCATCTGATGGGGAGTCCTGGAAGCTGTCGAATCCAAAAAGGTCTTAGGATCTGACAATTTAGCCACTTTAGGAGACAGTGCCATTTGTATCTTCGGAGAAGAAGGTCTTTTCCTTCCTTTGTCTGAACTTCTGGAGGACAGGAAGGAAGCAGGGCTTTTTTAGAGGAATCTTTCTTTTTTTTCTTTTCAAAAATTTCTTTATTCAGTTTTTCAAATAGAAATAGTAAAATAAAATAAAATAAACTTCCATTATACACATCATTTCAAATGGAAAAACATGCATTTACAATACATACAAATAATAATAATAAAAAAAAAAAACAACCTATATACATTATGTACAAAGAAGTCACACTAACAGCCAACTTTTTAGAAAGTCAATCTTAAGGAAGTAGAGAGGATCTATAAGTACAACCAGTAATGGGATATTGCCAATGGGAGGGAGGGAGGGAGGAAATTAAGGAAAAAGAGAATGCATCCTATATACGGAACAGATCCTTATGCAGTCAGCTAATTACCAACAATCGAAAAAAGATAAGTTCTAATTAAAATTTCCTACCAGCTCCTTATAATAAAGAGATCTCTTCTAACATTGAGTAATATTTTTCACCTCTTAAGGATGACATCCAGCAAGTATTCTCAATATTTGCAGTAATATTTGTGTTTGGTGGTTATGTATAGTAATTTGTGGAAAGAGATGTATTTAATTGCTAAATTGCTGAAGCCTTCCCATGAAAGGGGGGAAGCAAGAGTCCAGTTCCTTGAGATGTAGAATTTAATAAGAACACAAATTGTGATGAGAACGTGCTGTAGGGTTTTTGGGAGATTGTTTGTATTAATGTGTAGTACAGCCATTTCATATGACAGGGTGCTCTTTTCGTAACCCATTTTTTCAAGCCTAGCTCTTAATGAACACCATAGATTATGGACTTTGCTGCACTCTCACATAACATGAAGGATATCTGTTGATTGACTAGGACAGTGCAGGCATTTAGGCGAGTGATTAGTACTGAATTTATTCATTTTTTTGTGTGGTGAAATAAGCATCATTATTAATCATTAGTTGGGTGTATAGTAGCTTTTTGAATGGAGTAAATTTGACTGTATTTTCAATGGCAGTCTTTATGTTTTGCTCATTAACTTGTTGGGATTTCCCTTGCCAGAATGCAGAGAATAATAGAAGATTCCAACATTTTATATCCATTACCAGTTTGTATACTCTAGAAATAGTTTTCCCCTTAGTTGTCAGGTTATTGAGAATTAAGTGAGATAGATTTACATCCTGCATAACACCATTATCTGGCATGATGCCTGGCATATATAAGATATCGCAGTGAGTTAAGAATGCTTTCTTTGGAAGATTAAGTTGCATTCTAAGTTGTCTTATATCATATTCTCTCCATTTGTAGATCTCCCAAACTGTAAGGTCCCTTAATAAAGGATAGTCTTGTAACTTTATAAACTGGTCATTTAGCCTCAAATTAGGATTAAGGTGAAGGGGCTGGAGGAGGGAGAGGGCCTTAGTTGTACTGAATTAAAATGCTTTTGAGTACTTACTACCATGTGCTTAAAGACTGGATGTAAATTCTTTACATATTCAGACTTTTGGTTTAAGTTAAGAAAGAGGAGAAATTTGGGATTGTACCCAAGTGAGTTAATTTGTTGAGACCAAATTTTTGACCATAGGGTGGACCACGTTCTCATAGGTGGGTCATAATTTATTACCCGCTGTAATTTGTATGAGGTAATAACACTATAGTATAATTTAAAGTCCGGTAATCCTAATCCTCCCTTAGATTTTGGAAGTACAAGTTTATCATATCTAATTCTAGCAGATTTAGGATACCAAAGAAATTTAGATATATTTTTCTCCATATCTAGAAAGAATGTTTTGGGAATATTTAAAAAGGTGACGTTTATTTGGAAAAAGATTCTTGGTAACAGGTTTATCTTTACTGCACTAGCTTTGGACAGCAAGGACATGTTAATGTTCTTCCATCTATTTAAGTCATTGTCAATAGCATCCCATGTATGGCTTAAGTTATTTTTAATAATTTCCTCAAAGTTTGGGGTATATATTATTCCCAGATATTTCGTCTGATAGGTTAACTTAATCTCACTCTCAGGAAAGTAGTAATCCTTGTGTCCAAGAGGATTTAAAGGAAAGAGATTGGATTTAGTAGGGTTTAATTTATAATTGGAGATCTCCAAATACCTATTGATTGCTTTAAGTATTTTAGGGAGATCAGTCGAGGGAAGCTGCAGGTAAATATTTAAGTCATTGGCAAAGGCAGAGAGCGTGAATTTAATGTTATGTAATCTTGGGATGCAGTGAAAGGCTTTTTGTGAAATAAATAGGAGCGGGGATTCAAGGTATAAGTTAAAGAGGTAGGGGGAGAGCGGGCATCCTTGTCTTGTACCATTAGATATTGGGATAGGTTTGGTTCTGCAATTATTTATCTGAATGGAAGTGGAAGCCATTTGATAGAGGAACTTAACTTTTTTTTATAAATTCTTGAGGAATACCAAATAGAGGCATTACACTGAATAGAAAGTTTAAGCTAACTCTATCAAACGCTTTTAGAGGAGTCTTTCTGTTTTTGTAACCTTTTGTCCAAGCCAGAAATGGTCTCCCCAAAAGAGGAAGGCAACATACCTTTAAGAATAAGTTTATTTCTGCATTCAACAAGGGCCTTACAAATATCACAATCTTCCTGTAAGTGAAGAGGACCCAGGCAATAGACACAAAGATTGTGCAAGTCACTCAAAGGAATTTTGTGTCCGCACTTTGAATACTTCTTAAAGCCAGCCAGCTTATCTGATTTAACTGCCATAGTAACCAACAGTCATACAGAGGACAAAAATAAATCAAGAATATTTTTTTTTTGTTACAGAAAGGAAATATATAGTAGTTGGGATGTACCGCAGTAAAAGGAAAACAGAAAGGAGAGGCACAGCTATTGCAGGGTATAGGAGAAAAAGGTAACAATAGACCAAAAAAGGTTACTAAGTTTTACGTTTTAACTTTAAAGTTTTAAGCTTTAAGAAAAATAATAAAGCTTTGAAAAAAACTATGAAATCCACTTGACTGCCCGAGAGCTATCTGGAAGAACCATGTCTTCACAAAGTGGCAAATGAGATCTGGGGTGATTGGGAGAGTTGCATTGTGGGTAGGGTAGGGTGCTCTAGAGCATTGTGGTCACCATGAGTTATTGCAATGACTGAGTTGGATGCAAGGGATTGGATCCGAAGCCATATGTAAGGATTAAATGAAAACTGATAATCTCAGATCTTTATATTTGAGACATTAGAACAGTTTCAATATCCCATGTACCTTATAAATTCGATTAAAATGTTGATGCTTAAAACTGAGGTTTATAGGTCTCTTAATGATATTGCTATTTCGAAATGTGTGCAATCAAATTAAGTGAAACATGAATGTTCTACTGCTCTGTCTCTGAACTGCCTATGGAACAATTTTAGGTTGGAATCCAAACAGACTGGTATTTTCTTCTTATAGATTTAGGTATTTAATACTATTTCATTTATGCAGATGATGTTTTGTTAGCTATCATTTCAGTTTCAGCCCAGATGATTTTGAAGTTAACAGCAAAGACTGAAAACATTGTCAGCTATAGAATTAATTGGCAAAAATCTAAGATTCTATATCTTGCTAATTGTAAACTTAATACACAGACTCAAGTTAGTATCACTCGGACAATATTAATACCTGGGTTACTGGTATCATGTGGACCCTATGGAAGCCTCCCACATCAACTCTTTCAAGATTGTGGAACAGCTTAATTTACTCACATAGAGACGTCAGCATTATCCTTTGTCATTAAAAGGTTAGATAATATTAAAAAATGGTATTTTTACAAAAATGGTTATTTGATGTTGTGAATTGCCTTATTACTTCCTCATCAGGGTTTGTCAAACTATGAACAATTTGCTACATTTTTTTGGAGGGGGGTCCTCCATGTTACCCTTGATATAACTTGGCGTTTATTCCAGATCATACAGGTATTAAGCAGCCTAACCCAAAGCTTTACATAGTGGCTCACCTCTAAGTATTAAAACTAGAATAATGTTGGATTCATCATTTGGCTATTGCATGATGTTTCCATTATCTTTTCTTTTTTTTTATTTTTTGTTCTTGAATATACATTAAACATTTCAGATCAAGCACAGGAAGCGATAATTAAGTAGGGTTGAATGTACACTCCCACTTTATGAAACAGACAAATGAGGCTCTTACGTCTTGTACAGTATTCTCACTATTTGCAACTACTAGTTGTAAAAGGCATACAGTACAAAATGGGTTGTTGTTTCATTTACTGACAGTAAGGTAGTTCTTTTTTTTCCCCAACTTATATTTTATTTCATTTTCTGATTTAAATGTTAGCAACAATGACAAAAAAAAACAGTATACAATGAAAGAAAATGAAAAACATTATACAGACATTTGACATAAATCGCCTATATCATCATGTCATGACAGAAGAAAAAAGAACTGGTTATCTACTGTACAGTAAATGACATTAGCCAACACAATAAGACATTTATCTAAATAAACTGAGGTAATATAGACATAATATTAGGAAACAAAAGGTGACCAGTCGATAATATAAGAAGTAAATTAAACCTTTGAACTCAACTATTTACAACTGTACAAATAGTGCCACTAATAGTTGAGAAACAGACTTTGCCTAATCATATGTTATTTTACAATGAATTATGCTGCTTAGAGAGTTTATTTCAAAGTTATTAGAGAGAGGGTCTTCCATACCAAATAATGCGGGTAATTACATAGTTATAGCATAGATATTTATTATTCTAATATGTCGTCTAAGATATTTTTCCATATTTTTAGGAATTGTATTTGTTTCTTTTTATCATTAATCATGAGTTTGTGTGAGATTATATAAGTGTGGGCCATATTCGTAAATTCTCCCCTATTTAATTTAGATCTGTTTATCCAGTTTTGAGTAATATATAATTTGACTAGTTCAAATATGGGGATCAGAATTCTTAAATCTGATGTGGGTATGTGAAGTGAGTTAACATGTAGAATCGCAAATTCCCAGGATAATGTAGATTTCCCATAACCCATTTTGTCGAGTTTAATTCTTAATGAGTCCAGTAAGGTAGTTCTAAGTCTTATCAACCTGCATAGTTATGGGCTCACTTACATATTGTCACACGTTTTATATAAATTATCACTACTAAGTTACACAAAGTTGAGACATATTTGAAAATGGGTTCAAAGAAACACCTTGTAGCTTAGCTTAGCTGCTAGTACCTTTGTTCCCATTTCGCCCATCCATCTTCTTCAGTGAAATCAAAAGTTACACCATTTACATACATACATACAATGGTCAAGAATATGGAACAAAACAAGATCTTACATGATCCTGTCCATCCACTTTAACTTGTGGCAATATTCACTGTCAGGCAGATCTGACCAGGCAACTTCAGCTACTATAAAAGCTTGAGCTCCTTCCCAACTCCCATGATGCATCTGTCTTCCCTATAGCTCCCAGATCACGTTTACAACCTAAAAAAGCCTAAAGGAAATTAAGGGGAAGCAGGAAAATGTAGTGAAGACTGAGGGACAGGCTTCAGGATAGGACTACAAGAACCGTCCAACAATATAAGAAGCATGACAATTTGGAGGAGGATGGAGGGTGGGTTGCCAAAGAAGACATACTAGGGATACTGAAGATCAAAAATTATGCTAACTATATAACTTCCAAATCTTATGTTATCCCGTTCATTCACTTTGACTTATGGGATGGACAAGAATCATGACAAGATACCACTAAGAATATCAGTTGCAAAGGAGTACCTCAACCTAGAGATTACATTCGGTTTATAATGCTTGTCAAATGTGTATATGGTAGAATATTTGGCAGCAGCACAAATGCCATCAATTACAGAGTTCTTAAAAATGCTGAAGAAGTTGCAATGGACATTCTAAAATGTGTTTTACATTTAAATAACAAGGATCTATTGCTAGAGTGATAAATATATGTTATTCAGTTGAATGGTCATCTAGAAAAAAAGTAATTTTGGAAACCTTCTGTCCCAAATTGGAAAAACATTGTTTGTTTGTGTCTTTCGGCTTTTCTCGGTTAGGGGTCGCCACAGTGGAACTCCGGTCCGCTAATGATTGGCAGTAGATTTTTACGTACTGGCTTGCCGGGCCTAACGCACAACCTTCAACGAAGGAATGCCCATTCACGCATGTCACTACACAGAAGACGCTCTAACTGAGAATCGAACGGGCAACGTCTAACTGTGAGGCGACAATGCTACCGCAGCACCACCACCGCAGCAACTTGGAAAAACATTATGACATGAAAATTTGATTATCCTTCCTGATATTTAGTGTGATGCAACTGCAAGTATGTCTGTGAACATCCAGCAAGTGTAGCAAATATTCCCCTCTGTTGGAATACTGAGTGATGAACTGTCTGGTATAAGATGAATTCTAAAGTGATCATATGGATATGAGAGACTTTGATCCTGAGGTAGACTGTATCCTTGCTAATGACTAAATAAGGAGGTTTGGAGAAATGAGAGTACAATTCAGAAAATTGTCTGGCCAAAGTGATAGGAGCAAAGTCTTCCAGGAGAGACACTTTAAGTCAGATGAGTACATATGTACAAAGGGAGGATGAGTCAAAGCCTCCAGTGCAAAATGTAGGCCCAAGGGAGATATGGCATCTTTGGTAGGAGGTCTCAGAAGGATTTTTTTAAAGGCTTTATACACATTAGAAGTCTTGAGTTACATAAGCCTTTGTGGTAATTAGAAGTGGCCACTAATTGAATCTTGATGGTGGAAAAACTAAAGCCTGAAATTAAGGGAAAAGACAGAAACAGTAAGACAGGGGTAAATGGAACAGAAAAGTGGTCCGGTCCCAGTTGGACTGCCCAGATAGAACATCTTTTCCATTTACTCTTGTGAAGTTTACATGTCATAGCTTTTTGTTAAGTGGAAAGATTCTACATCATTCTTGGAGGGAAGGATTGATCTTTGGCCATAGGTGGAACAGGAGAAACCATGCAGTCAGTTTTGAGGGAAGGGACGTCTGAGACGCAATGGACAGGTGAGAAAGATGATCCCGTTTATAATTTTAAAGCCACAACTGCTTTTGGATGTGAGGCCATAGCAATGGAAACCAGATTTGCCTTAGCCAGAAAGATGACTAAAACTTTGCACAGGGATTCTTTCTGCAAAAAAAATTATCACTAGTGGTAATGAGGGAAAGAGTGAAAGGCATAAAAAAGTCCACGTCCACTGACAGATTGCAATGTTCCTTGGTGTCTGTTCCTATGGTGAGATTACGGCAAAGACGTTGCTGCATTTAGTGTTGGTTTGGGATGTAAAAAGGTTGCAGCAAGGCTCTCATCATCTGTTCAGCTGGTGGGATGAGGGTCTTTCCTCTGGAAGTTTGACAACTTGCAGTCATGTAGCCATATGACATCTTATGAATATTAGAGTTGTGATGGTTCCAGCTGTGATTTTGAAGTATTGACAGAGATGCCTATGGACGGACACAAATGAAGCTAATAATCTCTTGCTGATGTAAGGGACACTCTTGCTGTGGTGCCCAGGAGTCAGTCTTCCAGGTATGGGAAGATGTGGATCCCTTAAAACCGACCAACATGCACTTGGTGAACACCTGGAGGGCCATGGTGAGACCAAATGACTGTGCTCAGAATTGATAGTGATTGGCTACAAGCCAGAAACAGAGATGCCATCCAGATGCACTGGCAATTTTTATGTGTAAATAACCATCCTAAAGGTTGATAAGCAAACTTCAATCACCTCCTGCAAACATATGTCTTGCACCACAACCATCCGCAACATTGTTTTCTTTACATAGTTGTTTAAGCTGCTTAAGTCTAAAATAGGACTGAGGTCCTTTGATTTCTTGGAAACTGAAAATAATCGGTAAATGACTCTAGTTCTTCTCTGGTCTGGTATATCCTCTTGGATGGAGCTTTTTTGAAGGAGCTAAGCAATCGCCTTTGCTGCTTCCCTCTTTTTTAAGGGTACAACATTTGGGGAGGGGACAGAAACAAAAACTGTGGAGATCTTAAGAAGGGAATTGTGCAGCTTCTGGATACTATGTTCCTTTTCTACTTGTCTTGTGTGATGGCCATCTACAAGAACAGGGAATAGACAGTTGATTGTTTTGCAGCCTCCAGTGCTCCTGAGATGGCTTTTGTTAAAGAGGCCTCCTCTGCAACGGTTGCCCTGTCTGAAAAGGAGTCAAAGGGAAAGGATTTTGACTTTTTAGAGGGCTTTTGTACTGTTCTGCTTCCTAAAAAAAGGACCATTAAGGTGTTTCAAAGTGCACTTCTACTCAGACAGCATTTTGCCTTCCTATTCAGTTTTCAAACATTCTCATTAACTTTTGGTTCAAAAAGGAGGATCCATCATAAGGGGCATTAATAAAGGATGTCTGCAAAAATCACATAAACTCAGCCAGACATGGCATCTTATAACTATACCTATGTCTACTACCCTGACTCTTCAGTCAGCAGCATTGTGCAGCAACCTTATGGAAAGGATAGAAATAATCAACATAGTTGTCACTTGTGACTTGATCTGCTTATTAATGCCAGATGTGGAAACTTTTCTCAAGAAGTCTAACATTAGCTTTGCTAGGTCTCTTTGGAGCTTAGTCACAAATAAGATAGTTTAATACTCAGACAGAAAAGGTGCATAAAGCATAAAGCCATTTCCCCATGTGGTCAATCATCCTGGACTCCTTGTGAAGAGGATGCACAACATTACTTTCATCAGAAAGTTCTCATTGCTGATGCAATAAAAGAGTCCACCAGAGGGTCCTTGCTCCAAAGAGATTTGTCTGTAGGTTGCCACAATGTTTTGCCAGGCTTTCTTTGGGTATATTTTCAGCTAAATCAGGTTCCTATCATGCCTTTTGTTCTACCAGGTTCAGAATACACCCAGAGGGAGAGG